>NC_090241.1:17983140-18223140 GCF_024489055.1 Chanodichthys erythropterus | reverse complement strand
CCTTTTACCATGTCTTGAAGTACCGCAATAATATCATATCGTGATATGTATCGAATCGTGACATGAGGGTATTGTTACATCCCTAATTAGTATAAATCACATACAAATTGCAATAAAGAAAAGCAGCAATTAAAAGGCAAACTAAACCTCAAAAGTTTACAGGTTGTTTTTACATTGCTTTTGATAGAGGTCTCTTATACCAACCAAGGCTTCATTTATTCGAAAAAACAACAACAACGGCTGTTTTCTATTTTAATATTTTTTAAACAATTTATTCTGAATTGTCAGCAGCCATTACTCTAGTCTTGAGTGTCACACAATGCTGATTTGGTGCTCAATAAACATTTATCATCATTATCATAGTTGAAAACGGTCGTGCTGCTTTTTTCAGGATTGTTTGATGAATCAAAAGTAAATAGAAAATCTTTAATTAGGGATGTCCCGATCACGTTTTTTTGCCCTCGAGTCCGAGTCATTTGATTTTGAGTATCTGCCGATACCGAGTCCCGATCCGATAATTAATAGCATACATAAAAAAGAATAAAGAAGAGCGAAAAAAACAGATCCAGGAACAGTGCTTTTCAGGTTTTTCAGGTATTCAGTTTTCACATAGTAATCAAATATAAAATATCACTGCATATTATCTTTACTGTATAAAATAAATAAAGATTAATCATTATTGAAGTTACAAAAACTATTCAGTATTCAGTCAAGAGCAGTGAGTGATTTCTTTGTTTTTTGTTGTTTGATTTAACATTAAATACAGGCAGCAGGAATAGTTGTTTTCCCTTTAAGACATGCACGATCCCGTACATATAGCTACTGTTCCACATGCGCTGTCTTTCTCGACTAATATACGTTCACTTAAGACATTACCGACTATGTTTGCTAGGATGCTCGCTAGGACGGGCATGTTGACAATTTTTGTATGAATGTGGCCGCCGAAGCGCAAGACTTGAAAGAGAACTCAGTATTTGCGCGCTGACTGAAATAAGCGTGTGCGCGCTTCGGATGAGCGCACACAAATCTTCTCACAGCGCGTGCGAGTTCTCTTTCGCGTCTTGTTCTTTAAGGTTTAAATCAGCAAGGCTTAAATGAGTTAGTTTAAACACAGATAGCAACGTGTGCTGTTCAGGTCTCACCTGCGCTCGCGCGCTATCAACACCCGGGTGATGACGGCGTAAATGACTGGACATTAGAGCAGACGGCACTCGCAGTTAACAGTTTACAAAGAGTGACTGTTTTGTCCATGCTTTCTGATTATCGTTGTTGTAACGTTTTGTGCATCCATCGACTGAAACATACATTATCTGAACTCTGTCTGTTTTCCACGTTGCTATTTTAAACAAATCATATAACCAATAGATGCGTCGTCATTCGAGATGGACCGCAGTGCAAGTGCGGTCCGTAAGTGGAGAACCGTCCTAATACATATATATCCGAGTCCTGATCGGGAGGTAATGTCCGATTCCGATCGAGTCTGAAACGACATGATCGGGCCCGATTTCCGATCATGTGATCGGATCTGGACATCCCTATCTTTAATACAAGTAGATAATATTTATAAATAGAAATCTTTTGTAACAATATAAAAGTCTTTACTATCATTTCTGATGATTTTAAAGCATCCTTGCTGAATAAATGTTTTAAAAAAAAAAGATTGCTAGTGTACATATATATGAAGAGTGCCAACCTTGCTGCTGGAGTGCCATGTAAAATGCAAACTGTTGGTGTCACTGGGCACAGGCAGGATGAAGGAAAGGGCATAATGATTTACCACATCATCTCTCACATAGTACAACTCAGCATCAAGACCTGCAGACAGAAAGAGCGAGAAATGATAAAACTGCTGAGGACTGACAGAAAATAAATCGTTAAAACCATTTCAAATTCACACAACCACCCTGCCTCAAGAGAGGAGTAAAATATAGTTTCATACTGCCAGATCCTGCTCTCATATGAACTCTGCATTTCACCATCAAAACATAATATGTGCTCATTTAGGCTTAATGTATTCCACAGCGCCAGCAAATATATGGTGCAGGAGGAATCCATGGCAACAATGCATAAAATATTTTTTTTTTCAGTGCGGTGACCAACCACTGTCTGACATAGTTCCACTTCCTTGCAGGAAAGAGCAAGATCTGGATCTATTATATCATAGAGGGCAGCTATGACAGCCACTGAAATATGATTACAATTTCCGATCAGGAGGATATGAGTTATAACAGGCTCAAGCATTCATGCTGAGATTCTGGAATGCTTCCCATTAAGCTGATGGGATCTATGAAACTACCAAGGCTGCCGCCCAAGTTTTGACCACAGTTCATTCCTCTCTCTCTCTCTAGCCTGTCCACTTAGAACCACATAGATCCTTTATACCAAAAACAATATCCTCAGCCGCCCCCTTCACCATACAGTGAAGGGAAAACACTCAAGTGTAGTATGTTTATGTTTAAGGACTTCACCCCTCTCTATCGTCAAAGCAAAACATCTCTACTCTCCCCTGTCTGGCCTCCATGTTCTAACGACACTGTAATCTAAACATGGTTTCCTCCCCGGCTACATTCCTGGGAGAGACTCGACCTGAAAAGCATTTCTACTAAGCAGCCCAGCACACCTGCGATCCCAGTTGTACTGCATCCAGCCCCCAATTAACAACTGGACTGAAAAGAGGCAATGATGATGAACATGAATCCGAGGTCTAAAGTGGAGGTTGATTTCCAGCACACGAATGAGGCACAGGGATGTGTGAAGTTGATTGACAGCTGTAATCTCCTTCGGCCTGCCATGCCTTGGAGCAAACCTTATCATGACTGAAAGGCCCCGCTGTGGCTGACTGGAGTCTATCTGTCTGTCATGGGGTCTGCTCAAACATAAGGGGGATGGGGGTACACAAACCCTTTCTAGAACATATCTATGAAAAAAAAAGTAGATGTTTGTTTTATTTTTATTTATTTTTTTGCAAAAAAAATTGGATGTGTTAGCTGTACACCAAGAAAACATAAAATCAATATACACACTATTGTTCAAAAGTTTGTGGCCTGTAAGAATTTTTGTTTTGTTTTCGAAGAAAACATGAAGAAAACGTGAATAATTCATGACTCTGAAGCTGAAAATACAGACAAATATGTTGTAGGCCACTTTTTACTGGTAACACAAGACATTTGGCATTATCAACACCCACAAATATTCCCCCGTTTGCATTAATGTACATTATATATAGTAGTTCAAGTTGTACTGACACTAAAACTCTGTTAACTTGATTTTTTTTCCTCACACAGTAATTTTCATTTTGGGAGAGCTATACACAATACATATTGATAGTTTTCAGTCACGTGACTGTCAAGGAGCCCTGGAGGGCAAAACAGCCATGTACCTGCAGCAAAAGCCTGTCAATTTTCCATCTTAAAAACAAAAATATGTGAACAAGATGCAAGTTTTGGGCACTTGTGATCCATATACAGAGACTGCAGTGATTTCAATCATAAAAAAAAATCGTCCTGCTGTTTTTAGTAAGGCTAACTTGAAAACACGAGGGTGGGTTGTACCAATAATGATTAAATAAAGCAAAGTTTAAACACTAATCAAGGATTTGTTGATCTGGGTTTTATTTTAAATCGAGTTGTGTTGCACCACTTAATTTTAAACACAGATTAACCACGATTAACCATAAAGTGCCTTAATGTACTAAAACAGTGATATTAAAAGATCAAATTCAATTGGATAGACCTACAACCAATCAGAGCTACAGAGTGATGTATGTTGAGCGACGCATAGTTGTCAACAGAACTCAACTGCACACATGCTGGAACTAGTAGAAGATGAGCGTAAACAGTCTTTGCCGGTGTTGTAATAAGAATAAGTATACACGGAGTACTTGCCAATTAATGCGCTGTCGATATCTTCTATGACGGACGCGATGGCGGAATCTACACATCTCAGTTCTTCAACAACAGCCATCATTGTTGTAAACTAATTCAACCCAAGCGCTCTTTGATGACATGGCTGATTACGTTTCTGGTGATAATCTGTCAATCATCGCCCTGACAAATGTGATTGGTCCGAACAGTTTCTGTTCGGGCATAATTACTCCTCTACGGATCAAGTCCAGACCGAACTCCCCGACCTCAAAATGTTGTGGGCGGGGCTAAGTTCGGCTGGCATCCAGGCTAGTGTTCATTTGTTTGCCTGTGCAAAGTATGCATAATCAATAAGGTATATATTGAATTTGGTCTTTTAATAGCATTGTCTTACTACATAAACCTAGGTAGGCAAATGGAGGAAAGCATTGTTTTGCCCACCAGGGGAGCATTCCCCTCAGGGCGTGACGTCACATGAAAACTCTCAATACATATTGTTGCATTTGTGTATTGCGATATATTGTGACAATATATTGTTACACCCCTTGTATCAGTCTTTTTTATGGACCTTGAACTTGGCAAATAGGATAATGCATACAGCCGTATTGAGCCATCAGCCCATTTCATGGCACGGGTTTCGCAGCCGTCACAGATGTGGGATATAACAAGGCTGTGATACTAGAGTATACAGCCCTAAAGAAAGCCAAATTTTAAGCAAATAGCTCTTTAATAATTCATGAGCATCCATACTATGCACATCCAGGTTATAGACAGTATACATAGACAGTAAACTGGACATAAAAAGTTTAACATGTTCCTCATTAATTCAGTCCATTTGTTTTCTAAGAAATGATTAGATAACCAAGCATTTAATGGGCACCACTGACTTCCACAGTATGGAAAAACAAAAATACTATGGAAGTCAATGGGGCCCATCAACTGTTTGGTTACTGACATGCTTCAAAATATCTTCTTGTGTGTTCAGGAGTAGAAAGAAATTCATACAGGTTTAGAACAGTTTGAGAATGAGTAAATGATGACAATTTGGGGTGAACTATCTCTTTAAGTTGTTACCGCTGTTATAAGAAAACAGTTCAAGTGATCACGCAGGCACCTCACTCAGACACACACACACACACACACACACACACACACACACACACACACACACACACACACACACACACACACACACACACACACACACACCATATCAGTTATAGTGTAGCTAACTGGACATCATAGCCTGTTCGTTATCAATCTAAAATATAGTCAAACAAATATAAAAAGTTACAGTGCTCACTTTAAATAGTCCATAATACAATCTGTGCCATTCAGCATTCAGTCGACATTGGAACGTGAGTGAAGTACAAAGCATAGTTCACATAAAAATTAATAGTTTAGCATCCTAATACGTTGCGAATATGGAATCATTTGGATTTGGCAGTATTACAGAATAGCACGAGTTAGTTATGAGGCTGCCCACCTATGAAGCAGATGGGGGCCACACAGCCTAACACAGACACACTCAAGATTCAGGAGTCCTCAAAGTTTAGACAGACATCCCGTCTGACATAATCCTCTAAGCAGAGAGGAAAAGAAAATCAGCCAGCTGTGAGAGACTACTGAGGCGTGAGTTATACTAGACACATACCCGCAGACTTGAGACTAATTAAGGTTCCCATGTCTTGCACCATGTGACCTGTCTGGTCAGACTTTTGTCTACACTGCTTTGATACCCCTTACAGCCATGTGAATAGTCGTCTCCCATAAACAGACCACTGACTAACGCCATATGGTCAGGTGCTCACTGTAGCTTATTCTGGCCATGAATCACCCACTAAGACAGGAAGAGGCCATTTGACTGACGTAAATCAATCAACTACAAGTTGCAGTTTAATCTGAAATACATAAAAGAACCAACCAATTGAATTGGAACAGCCGATTTCATCCAGCTCTTGCTCTTTTCGTATGCAATGTGCAAAAAAATAGTCAGTGAACAGACTGTGGATGGTCACCGAGACAGACTATGTGAGCAGAGGCAGGAACAGTTGAAAGTTGTAATGAAAGAATGGATGGGGCATTACTCAATTTAAATTCCTTCTTTCTCAAGATCTCAGGCACTAAAATGATGATATATTGAGGAAAGAATTTGGAGGAGAAACAAGCCTTAGCCCAGTCATCGCCCACAAAACAGTGGATGAAGAGGGTGTTGAAGTTCATGGGTCAAGTGTGCTCAACCGTCTGACCAGAGGATCCAAAAAGAAAGCAGGAGGTTGTTTGAAAACAGTTTTCTTCGTGGCAATAAGTGCTCCCACCCTTGAAGAGCTGGTTCACTACAGGATGATTAGGAGAATGAGTTTATTATAGCATATGTGCAGCCTGTGTTTTCAAGCTTGTTTATTTGTGACTCTGTGGGGACCATTTTTAACCTCTTTTCTTTATGCTTAAGTAACAAGTTTGTTTCAAAAGAGCTGTGGTTAACCATACGGCTTGAAAAAAAGTGGTTTCCGCTTGCTGCAAAATGAAATCTTTGCATCCCCCTCACGGCAATGCTCTGTAATGTCTTTTTATGTAGCTTCAAAACCCCTTTCATGGTTGAATTGCTTCCCCTCTGAAAAAGCGAAGACCAGGGAGAAAACATGCCCATGGGGTGAGACTTCGATACAGCATTATGTTGGTCGATCTTTTTCAAAAAGAGTCTGACAAAGCTCTAGCTCTGTATGCGAGTCATCTTCAAGCTTGCCAATGCAGAAAAAAAAAAGATCTCAAAAAAAGAGAAGTGCATAAAAAAAAAAAAAAAAAACAGGGGCCAGATTTAAATGCATAGATAAATCAGTAATGCGTCAACTCCTAAAAATATCACTCTATAATGGTATAATAACTTTTACAAATCATAAAAAAAGTACGATTTATGATGTAATTACTTCAAAATGTAGTAAGAATTTTGTAGTAACATTTTTTTAAATGTGGTCTGAGACTCAAAACAAGACTTTTTTGTTTCGAACACTCAACACAAAGAATAGAACTGAAGTTACAGACAATACAATGAATGAAAGGCAATGATTTACACCCATGTCGTTCCCCACAGCGAAAGGTATAGATATGCGGTTTTGGATTTCTTGGCCTCTGGAGATCACATTTCTGTCTTCAGAAAGGTACAACAAAAATGTTAGAGCCAGGAGAGGAGGTTAACACAGGTAGAACAAAGAGTCTCCTGTAGTCAGGGTCCGATTCATCCTCAATCCCTCAGTGCACAGGACACAAACAGCAGCCAAGCTCAGAGAGTGAGTGGAAGGGAGGGGGACTCTGTTATGTATTGTTTTTGGGCTGCACAATATTAAAGAAAAAAATGCGATATGCAATAACTCGTTAAATAATGCAATATTCAATATACGAAATAATAATGCTTTAAGTGTATAAAATAAATTAATTATATTTAAATATATTTGAAAGCTGAAAATGTTATAACAAGCATACATGTTTCATTCTTTTTGTGAGAAAAAAGCATCCCAACAACTACTGAAAAAGAAACAGCAGTGCTTTTTTACATAAAAAGTGTCATTTTAACATCAGTGTAAACAAGGGGGTTTAGGGTTTCAGGTAGGCCTACATTAGGTTTATTTAACAACAGAAATTTTATAAATATAGAACACTGCTTAAGGTCCTTGCACACTGAGTCTGAAATTTTCATGCGTTTTTTTCGTATTCGTCATCCTGAAAATTCATCACGCATAGAAACCTTGCACACCGAGACCAATGTATATTAATTAATCCGAGTCTTCAAGCAGTAAGGATGATTTTGTTGTCCTCTCTCTTCTTAAAAAGAGAAAAAGAAATTGGAAATATTGGGTCCATCCAATCCTGAGAATGCGTAGAGAGGAAGGAGAGTTCCACCTCCTTATGAAGGAGCTGGGGGATTATCCCGAGTGATTTAAAGTTTACTTCAGGATGTCAGTGGCTCAGTTTGATGCTTTGTTAGCGATACTGGATTTTGCTGTTCAGTTGTATGGTGGCTCTGAATTGTCAAAACACCTCCCAAAATGCTTGCTACGGATGCAAAAAAACAGAAAATTGAACCCGATCCTAATTAATTTTTAATGACAGACGAAAGTTTCGGAGGCAGTGTGTAAACTTAATTGACACAACAAAGTCATATTTATTTTTTAACGTGCGAACATTTCAGACTCGTACAAGGAACTTTAGTCTTCACTGTATGAATTATATATACACTGATTCTTATTAAAGCTACAAAAGTTATTCAGTCAAGAGCAGTAAGTGATTTTCTCTTTGTCGAAGCAGGTTTATTAGGCTGCTGTCACTTTAAGAGCTGTACGGATCCAATATATTGTTACAGACGCACCCTCTTTCTTAACCACTTAAGACATCAGTGATATAAGAAAATATAAGAAATGTTATTTCAGGGATCCAGACTGCAACCTTTTTTTCCTGCCGGTGTGACTAAATTTTGTTAGCACTGGTGCCACCACCATGTTGCTCAACTGATAAGAGCTGCAATTTCTGTTGCATATGAGAAACATTAAACGGCAACCTGAAACGAAAGTGGAACGAAACCAAAACTAGCTAAACGAAACTAGGAGAAACATTGTGCCATGAATGAACAAGCTAAAGAAGGCTTTTCAGTCCACAAATTACCAACATTCAAAAACTAAAAGTTTCAAGATGTAGAAAAACTAACGTGGCAAACAAACATTTTTATTTAAAGTCCCCTTGTGGTGAAGGTCTCAAAGGAAGGTTATCCCAGTATATTTTTCTGTTGATCTGAAAAATCGGTAGATTTAGCAATATGGCGGGTTTATGATGCATATTACGATGTTATGATGACGTTCTGAGTTGTTCTGAGCGTTTCTAAGGATATTTAAAAGGCAGCTATCTGACTTGTGAATGTGAACATGGTTTGTAAAAAGCAATACCAATGTGCAATGTTTACCCAAGTTAGTTGACTGACTGGATCTCATCTGAGCTTTTGCGAGAAAGCGGAGGCGGGGCAAATTATCATATTCATAGATCCGTGTATATTAAATGAGGCAAGGGTGTAGAGACACATTCATTTTTTTAAGGCATTAAGAATTTTTTTTTTTTTTTCCAGAAAAAAATGTTTATATGTAATTTTGGTGATCAAAGATGAGTTAAGGGATAAAACTACAGCGGGTCTTTAAAAATAAAAAAAAGACATGAAATTACCACTATAACCAGTAGATGGCAGCAGAGTAGCACTTATTGGCTCATTAGCCATTTCCACTCTCTATAATATTTTTTCACACGTTTTGAGTTTAAATTTATATTTCAATATTCTGGAACCACAAAATATTAAATCATCAAGAAATCAATTAGTGTCAAAGTTTGACACTTTTTGTACTAAAGTATTAAGTAGGAAAAGTAAAGAAGTGTAATGAAAAACAAAAACTTAAAATTGTGAAGAATTACAAAAAGCAAATAAAAAGAGCGGTCCTTTTATAATCACTGAAGCTGTTGGTCAGTTCAGCATAATACTATAGAAGAACAATGGTATATATATAAAAATTAGGTTGTAGTTAGAAGTTAATTTTATCCACATCTCAACTCAAGCTGGGCGATTAATTCGGATATAATGTTTTATGTTTAATCATGATTATGAATAAAAATGTTAGCAAATGTTACAGTTAGACATGTTGACAATACAGCAATGATAACGATTTAGAGAAGAACAAACTTCTACAAATGTAGAGCGCATAGCTCACATAGATCACTTCAGGTGTATTGTATTTGGAATACAAACTTTTTTAACCAGATGGTTAATAAAGAGAATGTTACTTGAATCGTATTGTAGTTGTAGTTGACTAGTTAAAAAAAAAAAAACAAACAAAAAAAAAAACCTAAATCATGAAATCGGTCAATCGTTCTGAAAGTTTTTTTTTTTGCCAAATCGCCCAGCCCCATTTAAAACACTAAAGTTACAACGACACCACAATGCAACTACGACCAGCACACAATGTAAACAACAGGTTTGCGTCCACACACATTTCTACATGAACCAGCAGGCCACAGTTCTCGTTACACACACTATGTATGCACCTAGTTCAAGGTTCATGGGATTCAGTGTTCACATAGGGGTGCCGAAGCTAAAAAAGGCAGAGGGGTCAAATCTAAAGAGTGGTGGAACATGCAATATAAGGAGATCTAGAGTCTCATTATCATCAAGAACGTCAGAATGGCGGCTATATTGGAGTTCAGCACCGATGGTCAGGAGGGTAATCAGTGTAATACCAAACAGGTGTGGGCTACAAGTAATGATAAACTTGAAGGCAGGCAGGAAGACCCAGTATGTAATGCTGCAATGGATAGAAAACCACTTTCAGATGTGATTGCAGTACTTCCAGGGTAACTTTCATAGAGCTGACATGAACACGTTACTTGTAGTAAACTTAACTGGACGGGGTGTGACAGGACAGCAAAAGGCCCAGCGGAAATGGCAGTGGTGTCACAACTTAGACGGCTAGTGAAAATAACCCAAACTATGGTGAAGCGTAGGAAGAAAACGTCTCCCAGCAGAGGTCTGACCTCTGGAGGACCACAGCCCAGTGTGGGATCAACTGCAATTACCACACACATTCTCCTCTGCAAATATTTCAAAGAGGCTCTAGTGATGTTCATATTAAGAGGTTCTACTAGCATAATAAATACAATACATAAAATTAATAATTAAGTAATTTTGTAGTTTTACGAAGAGTGTGCATTCAGAAAGCCTATTTTAAGATGAAACCAAATCCAGAGTCCATTAATTTTTATTCAACCCACTATGAATTCTTCAAAAATACAAAACATACATGAATTCACATATCATCAACATTGAATTCTATAGACCAGCATGTCCTTTCATGCGATGGAATGTTTTAAGGAGGGAGACAAACAGATAAACACAGATTCTAGAAATAGATTCTCAGCAACTTGTGACAAGACAGCAACTAATTTTTTACATTTTCTGAGGAAAGTGGTGGTGCTTATCCACCAGGATGCCATAGCAATATCATGCGGTTGCAGGTGGTCTGAATGATATTTAGTTTGTTGCAACTTAAAAGTATCCACCCCTGAGCTTCTATGATATCCTGGTCTCTAGATATGGATTGGGTCGCTCTTTCAATGTAAGTCTATGGGATTTCTCTGCTAGTTGCACTGTCTGTCAGGTGAGAATCATAAGTCTGATCACTTAGTAAACACATCATTTCATTGGTTGAACATTCAAATGACATTGGAAAACACAGCGCCACGATTGCAACGTGAGCAGATCCTGGAAGTCCTATAGCTTTAGTCAAAAGCAGCATGTCATGACACTCTGTGATCGACACATTGTCTCATTGTGTTTGGGCTCGATACCACCTGTCCTAAATAAAGATATGCAATCTACTATGGTTTACTAATGTTTCATGAAGTTACAAACCAAAATGTGGCGCAAAAGCATCATGTATACCGTTTACACATGCATCGGCGGTGCTTTTTTATACAAACACTTGGTATAGTTTGGTCTCTAACTGAACAATATTCTTGTTGTATTCTGCTAGTTGAGACCTTTTCAATGATATAGGACACAAGTCTATCTGTCCTGTACGATGATTTTACATTAAAAAAAAAATGCTTTACATGAAATTGTTATAAGAGGTTTTTAACTCTAAGGGGCAAGCACCAATAATAACACATTTTAAAGTAAGAAAAAGGTGGAATACTTTTAGCAGGTATAATCTTCTCTGCTCAATATTTCTACTGTTCAGAGCTGGGTAAGACCAGTTTCAACAACTTCTTATTTTGGTACACAAACAATTTCCTTACGACACCAAAAAGAAAAATTGGCACAATTCAGATAAATATTTAAATTTCTAAAATTCAAACACCATTCAAACCACTGTGACTGAGACTGCGTTATTAAAGGAATAGTTTTTTTTTTTTTTACACTTCAAACAGCCTACCACACACAAAAAAAAAAAATTCTCAAACAAATGTGAAGAGAGGTAGTGTAGACTAGTGTACAATTAAAAAATAGGTTGAGTGCATGAAAAAAAAAAAAAGTAAAAGGGGCCTACCCCCCATTCAGTGTGGCAGTTCCAATAGACAAGCATATAAATGCGAATACTACTGCCAGTCATTCCGATTCTATTCATGGACTCCTTTTGTAATAGCTCCCTGCTCGTCTTTCAGCTCGTCTTGAAAGCTTTCTTCGTCCTCTTTTCTAGCTTTGGGCACATGTTCAAGTCAAGCGACTAAGCAGCCAAAGCACAAGAATCTTTCAATTGTGCCATACTTTGCCCTGTTATTTTAGAAGCAGCTGCAAGGCATCTTTAATGGAGAATGATTTTACTTGATACTAGCTTTCCCGTGGTCTCAGGCTTGGTGGCATTCCAGTCGACCATTATCTCTTCTACCAACATGAGTGAAAATTTGATATGGTGTGCTGAGCAAAGGGCAGAAACAACCTATAATATAGCGCCCATTTTCCACTACTTCAGTAAATGTGACGCTCTCTGTGGATCACTAATGGATCTTCCATGAACCGCAGGCAAAAACAGAAGTACATGCACAGGGAACTACATGCCATTGATCAATTAAGTGAAACAACCCTTGGAATGACTACTTCTTGGACTGACCAGTAAAGGACCTTGTGTATTTTATTTAGCAACATGTCAATTTTAAGTAAACTAGACTTAAATTTGAATCCCAATTCAGTTAAAGGCCAACCACAGATGAGTAACAAGTGTAGGGGGCACGGAAAGCCCTAGGTGCTTCAACAGGAGTATAAGAAGTGTTTAAGTGTATGTGTTTATTTATGTGTGTGGTGACCAAAGCTTCCTGAAACCCCCCAGCGGTGAAGGATTTATAGGCTCGGTCAGAGGCAGTCACATTTGGAGAAATAATTACTGACACTGCCAGTAAATGACAACCCCACATGGGCACTGCTGGGAAGATCAGGGTGTCCTTTCCTTAATAAATGTGGTCTGTGAAGAATTCATGTACAGACTATTCTAAAAGATAAAAAAATAAAATAAAACAACATTTTTTTCTCTGATGTCATTATTGCCACTTAGCTTTCAACCAAGTAAAATGTTGATGTTAAAGAAGGTCTTTTATCTGGTAGCTTTTGCCATTCAAATTGCAAAAATAAGTTGTTTGGAAATAAAAGAAAGTTAAGATAGTCAATAGTTGTTGCTATGTTGAAAATATTTTTCCATTGACATTCACTTTTTTTTTTTTTTTTTTTTTGAACAAAAAAAGATCAAGTAAACATGCTGAACTTAGTAAGCTCCTTTGGATCTGATGTGGATCTATGGAAGGGGGATCAACCAGGTGTTTTAAAGGTTCCTGTTTTGATCCCAATGTTTGCAGAGTTGTGGGAGCAAACTCACTTTTGGCCTCAGACATACTGAGTTCACATCTACAGAAAATTCATACTATAAACGCAGACAGATTTGCTTCAGAGGGCAGTAAAAGGTAACGATGCAGAAAGTATTCCGACTGGAACTACCCGTTGTCTTTTTTCACCGCCCACTTAGTCCATATTTCATTACAGTACAATGTCCACCATCCAGCAGTCCTAGAATTTCAACAGTAAAGAATGTAGGTGACTTTAAACTGGTGGCCTGTGTATCGCCAAGAATCTGGCATTACGATATGCATCACGATACAGGAGTTACGATATGATATATTGCAATACTATAAGCATGTCAGGGTTTTAAACGAACACAAGGCCACTGCCATGATCTTGAATATAAAAACAAATAAATATCAATACAGTATCGCTAAACACAATTTCGCGATATTCACGTGGATCAATATTTTCTTACACCCCTATGAAAATGTGTAGAAGATAACATCTATAGAAATGTTTGTTCTATTCCAAATGCTCACAGAGGTACTACATGAAAGCAACTGTGATGCATAACATCAAACAAGGAGACAGATCCTAAGGCTATTCTTAAATCCAGACACAACCTCTCCTCAAAGTAATGGAACATACAAAGGCATGCATATTATATTAGTTTTTGATCGTGTCCATAGGCGCCACATCATAAGGCCTCCAGTCTTTTGGAACTTACTGTATACAGCGGAATGTCACAAAAATATTATGAAAAAAAATAACTGTACAATGAATCAATTTGAGATGTTGACTAGTGTATGTGGATATTAAAGGTGCAGTATTTAATATTGACAGCTAGCAGTTAAAATAGGTACTGCAGTCCAAATTCAAAATATTGGAGAGACTTGTTTCCATCCGACCTCCTCAGACTTGACATTCATGCGGGCTGCCAGATTGAGAACAAGTAACAGGAACGAGCATAATTGACAATGGAAGGCAATGAGCCTTACACACTTTAAGTTGATGAGTAGATTTATTTGTGTTTTAATATGCCTCTGGTCATAGAGTTTTTTAGATGCACGCTGAGGCTTTTCAGGTCAGATAGAATCTGTGATCTTTGACCCAGTTCATTTCATGGCTACAATACACTGCCTACTTGCAAGGATGTTGAAATACTATTGGGTAAATTGGCAGTGGGTGGTATCACACAGTCCAAAACAAAAACAGACATTCCAACACAGAAAGCACATTTCAAAGTAAAATAACTGGCTGTATCATTGTTTTTAGAGAAACAAGTATGAGAACCTAAATATCTGCAAACTTGAGTTTTTTTTATTTGCTTTAGTAGTCAAATACATACATACAACCTTTAAAGCTCAAAAAGATTGATACCGAATCTAAAGTCTGCATGTTCTGCATGTTTGTGAATGAGCGCCGGAGTTAAATCTATTACTACACATTTACATGGGACGCTCATGGTGTTTTCAGCATCTGCAATCTCACTACATGAGGACATGAACACATGAACTTCACCCCCAGAGCTACTCAGAGTTCACTTCATATACATTTTACCATTTTACTCAAGAAACACTAACGCCATATCATATACACAGAAACTCAGAGGTCTTCACATCACATCAAAATAAAAGTTTTGAGGGTGCTCCAACTGATCGGGCGCGGATCATTATCAGCTGATTATAGATTTATATAGTTTGACTTTGTGACTTTATGGTCACTATAAAGGCAGATCAGATGAGCCAATCAAAAATTTGCGAAACAATTTTTCTATGCGCAGCTAAAATTGCTTCACTACATTAACCGGTCTGGCAGTTATACCAGGTGTCTGAAAAGAACAAAAACATCTTTCCAAAGAGAGGGGACATTGCAACGACAGCAACCCTACAGCAATGATAGCAAGAAACTAGGGCAGAGATATTTTAGTGCATTCCTTTCCTTCACAGCAGGGCACATTCTTTCCTCCTTAAATGCCCAAACTTAATGTCCAAATCAGCTAGATCAGTGACTTTCATAAAATATAGTCTACTTTTGCTAAACTGCAGGACGTGTTCGATAATAAAGAGAGTTATTAAAACTATATTAAGTCGCGAATATGATACTCTTCAAGTGGCTTGCTGTGCACACTCATTCTCATTGCTTAGTAGATTTAGTAGGATTAATCTATTGATTTATACAGTGAAAACTATGCAGTGTTTTACTTTTGATTACTTTCTGTTGATAAAGTCTACTTTGTTTTTAAAGGAATGCTATATTTGTTAAGCTCTAAGCCGTTCCTAATTACCTCTAAGAGAGGGAATGGAATATGTTGCACAAGTTGCTTGCCAATAAATAATGAATTGTCAATTCATGATTCTTTCTCGTCTTAATTTTTTATACTTAAAATGTATTGTTGTTTAGAATAGTATTATTTATTTTAGTGATCAGTATTGTTGATCGTATCGGTCAATACTGCTTCCAGTTATCAGTTATCAGTAATCAGCGATCGGCCCCAAAAATCCTGATCAGAGCACCCTTAAAAAGTTTGGTTTAGTTTAAGAAATTATAACAGAAATATTTTACCATTGCACAGTAGTGTACTTCAACTAGCAGCAGCAGCAGTAGCAGCAGCAGCAGCAGCAGCAGCAGTAGTAGTAATAATAATAATAATAATAATAATAATAATAATAATTAAAAGGATTTAAATTTTCATTTGATTACATTTTAAAAAGGTCAACTAAAAACTGTTAGTTTATAATTTTTTTTAAATTTAAATATATTTTTTTAAAGTACATTTATCTTTGGAATTACAATATTTTATATATATATATATATATATATATATATATATATATATATATATAATTTCCATGTACTCCTGACACTATAAAGTTTCATAAAGGTCCGATCATGAAAAGAAAAAAAATAACTTGATATACCGTGAAACCACCAGAATCTTAAAAAAAATCCTGTGATACAGATACAGATTTTTGATCATACTGCCCAGCACTACAAAATACACTTTTTTTTCTAGTTGTGATTATTATAAATGACTCGATTTATTGTGTGGCATATAAATAGCACCTTTTGCAAGAATATTTAAACAGTAACCAATAATATAGTAAGAAATATGGTAAGCAGAGTGAAAATAATGCTAACTGGCTTTATTTAAAAACTTAAATATATCTTCATGTACTTGGGTTATTAAACTGAAAGAGGAAATTCTCTTTCTGTTAAATTTTGTGGATTCTGTGATCACTAAGATTCAGTTAGCACTAGCACATGTCTAAAAGTGGTCCTTGAGAATAAGTTAACCTTGAAAATGCTTCATCTGCATTCAAAACACTTCAGTTAACAGTCTGAGGGTTAATGTGAGGCCCAAATGCACAGAAACACCAGAATTAGCATTCCATCAAAGCTCTACAACTATAAATTGTTTCACTCATTTTAAGTCCACTCACGTAGACAGCTGGACATTACTTCAGCTTCTTTGATCAGTTTTAAAGCAGTGACAATCCTTTCTTTCAGTGCCCCATCACAGAGTTTTGTTCTCAGCTCATTAATGAATATTAGTTTCCTGCAGGTCTGCTTTCCTGAGGGCAGGGTCTGAGGGATCACTTGGACAGCTCGGCTTGAGTCTCTGGAAAGTGCATTGTTTTGAAGAGACGGGTTCCAGATTGTCATGGCTGAGTTGTGGCAGCTCGGTAATGAATCTTGCCTGGTGCTCAAAAGGAGTCAGCGCCAGTCATTAATTACAACCACATGAGCCAATCCTACTACAGCTGCCACCGCAGTCAAGCAAACAGAGCTTGTTCCGTAAGAGGTATCCTCAGAACTCCCGCCTTCACTGGAACAACATGGCAGTACAGCTGCTGCTTAAGTAAACAAACTTCTATGGGTATGATATGAACAAGGGAGGGCTCACTTACTCACTTACTTATATGAGAGGGAGGCCAAGCTGGTTTGTAACTGCAACACAGCACAAAGTCGTTTAGGACTAAAGACATAGTGAGAAGCCTAGCCTTTTTTAGAGACTAGGTTAGTGTACTCATGACGCAAAGGTAAGTGCATAAAGGACGCTTAACAATCCTTATACACCCAGGTGAAAAAAAAAGTATACTTGAATGCACTAAAAAAAAAAAAAACACTTAAATACAAGCAAGTACATTTGTAGTACATTATTATTTCTTGTGCCAAATAAAATTGTAAAAGTTATACACTATAAATACACTAAATAAAAGTATATTTCTGCTTCAGTAGTACTTTGGTGCACTTAAAGTATACTAAATACCACTAATAATTAAACTGATTTTTAGTGGATTGAAATGAAGTATACTACCGCAAAAAAATACAAAGGAGTTTTATTAGTTTATTTCTTAAAAGTGTGTGTTGAATGCTTTAAAAATTTGTTCAATCTTAGTAGAATTTTATATAGCCATCCTAAGATTAAATAGTTAACTTTAAATTAAATTGATTTTATTAAAAATATGTTACTAATGTACTAGTTATAAGTACAACTTCCCAACTGTGGTACTTAAGTACACTTAATATATAAATGCACTAATTAGCACTAACACTTAAATTGATTTTAAGTGTAATCAGATAAAGTAAACCAAATATACAGAAGTGTTTTATAAAAGTGTGCCATGAACGCTATACATACAATTTTAGTGATTTTTATATATACTATCACTAAGTTCTATTTTATTGGATTTACATGAAAAATAAAACATGCAGGTTAAATTTGTACTAAAATTCACAATTTAACAGTAAGTATACTTTTAGCATAAGATACTTAAAAGTGCTATATTTTATACATTTTAATGTGGGGGAAAAAGTGCTACTAATGACATACTAATTGTGTACTTGACTGTACTTTTCACTGGTTCACTCTGAGGCCCCGTTTACAAGTACATGGTTATTTTGAAAAACGGAGACATTTCCCTTCGTTTGCGCCCTTCGTTTACACGCAAACGGAGAATTCGCCTCTGAAAACGAGTCTTTTTAAAAACTCCGGCCAGAGTGGAGATTTTGAAAATCTTTTGCATGTAAACTGAGACAAACAGGTGTTTAGGCAGCCAACGTCACAGTATGCGCCAGAGCTCGCACCTATGTCAAAAGTGCGACCTATGTTTACATGTGATCATGGAAGCGTTTAGAGTAGCAGTCGCATTTATGTCGGTGCAACTCTTCTTGTGTGTTTGCATTTGCAAATACAGCTGCTCCATTATGCTGAGGAGCAGAGACGAATGAGTGCTCGGAAATCAGCAATTTTGCAACAACTTCGAATCACTCCAAGAGGAATTCAGGATTTTTTTTTTCGGGATTCTGATTGGCTTACGTGGGCTTGAACTGCTCGTTACACTCTTGACGTCATACATACACGGGTACGTGTAAATGAAAACTTTTCTGAAAACTGACATGTGCGCACAATGTTATTTTTGAAACCGGAGAGATTGAAATGTCCGTTTATGAAAATAGCCACCCACGTGTAAATGTAGCCTGAGTGTGTGTTGCTGCTGATGAGCTGATCAGCGTCAGCTGGGGCTCATCAGCGCTGCAATTTAATGTCTGTGCATTTTGCCCTGTGTTGTCAGATCGTTGGTGTGTTTGTGCGGTGTTCGTCCTGACTGTGTTTGAGTATCTCGTTCCTGTCCTGGATATTCCCCTTTGAGAGAGTTTTGGATTACCTGTTGGACTGGTTTGCCCATTGCAGTCTCTCCGCTACCAAGAAATACTTTGCCATCTGCACCTGCAACGTCTCACCCTTGCCATCTGCACCTGCAAATATTTTTCTTAATAAACGAATATTTGCTGCATTCACTATTGAATCCGCCTTATTTCACATGACAGTACAATTTAACGACACCATTAACATGCAGTTAAGTATATCATATAAAGGGAACATTAACATAGCTACAATACATTTGAAATGAATTATTTCATGTATAAAAATATGTGGGCAATACATTATAAATACATTTTGTATATATATTTATTATATATTATTCTTATATTTAAATAATTAAAAAAGTGTATTTTATATGTCTGATTAGTATATTTAAGTGTATGAAAGATGGGTTTAAGTGTACTACTTTTTTTAATACAGAGATAGTATGTTAAAAGCACATTTTAGTTCTTAAGTACTAAAGAAGAATTTTTAGTATATTAAGTACAAAATTAGTGCACGAAAAGAGCATTTTAAGTCCACTATGGAAGTGTACTGAAATAAAGTGTACTTTAGTACTTGCATCAACTAATAATTGCATGAAGTATCTCGTATTTGTACACAAAGGACAACTTCTCACGATAAATGTCTGCCTATTTCACAACACGTACATATGCACATTAATCTGTTCTTAACCTCTTTTTAATCTTAATGAATTGAGTATTCAAAATAAGCCTTTTTCTTCAGAGAAACCTTGCAACTTGAGCTAGAACGCAGCTTTTATTACTCTTTCACTGTACATGATGAAATATATTTAAGATGAAATATCGGTCTAAAATTTCATCTTAACATGATAGATACAGGCCCCCCAAAGTATATGATTTCTTTGCGTACGCGTGGTTTCAATTGTTTTGTTACTAGGGCTGGGTATTGACAATTTTCACAATTCGATTCAATTACTATTCAAATGCTTTCGATTTGATTCGATTCGATTCTGATTATTTTGGATGTAGTATTTCAGTTACAGTACATGGCAAATTTTCTAGAGGAAAACAAATCTCTCAACTTATGTTTTTCTGAGGTAAATGAGACACTACGTGACATTGTTTAAAAGCTGTTTTATTGACGTCTTTCTGAGGTTGAAACACTTATTGAGCTATTACACGAGACATGATACGGATTTCGGTAAGTTGTATTGTATATTTTAACATACCTTCATATGTTTAGTCATGTTTATTTCGAGCTGTAACTGGTATTAAAGCGGGAGAGGATGTTCACATGCGCTCGTGTTGCCGCTTCTCTTTACCTGAGTCGCTAAAGCAATCGTCACATTAAACAGCACCAAAACGGTATTTATTTTTTGAATCTCATAATAAGATGGACGTCATCTGAAATCTTAGACTTTGCTTCATATCAAAAGTAACAAAGCACAAAGATGATTGTGATTAATTGGATGGGAGGCGCTACATATTCTCCTCATTCATCAACTGAAAACAGACTAGACTAATCGATTCTTGGGATTTAAGAATCGACATTGGTTCGTAAAAATAAGAATCAATTAAAATTGTGAAATCGATATTTTTTACCCAGCCCTATTTGTTACTGTATTTTTTTTCATACATTTTGAATAAATTTAAGAACAAGTTATTAGTGAATAAAGATTTGTTCATGAAAATATTCGTACACAGATTTCTCACACAAAATTCTGTGCATACATGCTTGGTGAATGAAACAACAATAGCACGTGTTTTGGTGAATGAAACAACAACAGCACGTGTTGTAAGTGTATCAGTACAGTAGCACAAAAGTGTTGTTTGCATTTCCCCTGTGATGTGGTCAGAGCTGGAGTTTGACTACCATGGAAGATATGACTAACAACAGCACATGGAGCCCGCATGAGAGTGATTTATGCACGCAATGAGTCTAACAATTTAAATATATAAATACAGATATAAACAGTCTCTTAACGCATATCAAAGACTGGAGCAAATACCGACTGGATTAGCATACACTCCTCCGCTCCAAACATGAACCAGCACCGTGTATGTGCATTTATTTCATTATGTCTCCTTCAAATTCAAATATCAAAATATAATAAGGACACCGATGCAGCGGTATATCTGATCATGGACACGAAGACAATGATATAGACCGAAAATGTAACGATGCCTTTATTCTTTCGGTGTTAAACTGATGTGTCATTTGTTCAGAGATTGTAGTGATTGTAAACGTAATGAAAATATTATTAGACATTTTAAATGTTCTTCCACATTTTTCATAAACCAATAGCTCTGCAAAGTTATAATGCAGATTTGTTGATATTTCTAAGAATAATTTAACAAAACGCATTTGATTTGTTCATGACAGTTGTTAGTTGTCTCTAATAAGATTTTTGTGAGTTTGTTGTCATAGTTATATTTTTTAAAATACATCAAGGTGCCACCAACTCTGTTGTTTGTTTTTCTCTGCTCACATTTAAATACTAATTTGTCTGAATAATGAGGTCTTTTATTGAGGTATTTTATATGAGGTGTTTTATTGGTTGATGTCTCTCCACTTCCCACCCTCTACACTCCCACTTTCCACAGCATTACACACCCATTTTTTAAGTCTTTCAAATCTGAGGTGTGAACGAGCAGTGCTAAAACAGGGGGGTTTCATGACACTTCAACATGGAAAAGACCTTTTATCGCTTGCCACAGCGTTGTGTTGCATATGGTTAAGGCATGGCATTAAGATTAATAAGATTAAGATCTGGAACTGCAAAAAACTACTTAAGGCTGGGCAATATGGCCCAAATATTTTCCAGAATTTTTGGCTGAATGGCAAAATACACTATTTTCTACTTACATTTTGGGAAAAAAAAAACACTTGTATTTATTTAAAAAATTATAATAATAATAAATTACATCCTGCCCAATGTTTTCCTTCAAACAATGTTCATTAGACCACACAAGGATTAGACCACTTTCAAAGAAAATTTTCCTTATAATTTACTCACCCCCATGTCATCCAAGATGTTCATGTCTTTCTCTCATCTGTCCTTCTTTTTGTTGCAAAGAAATTAAGGTTTTTGATGAAAACATTCCAGGATTATTCTCCTTATAGTGGACTTCAATGGCCTCCAAATGGTTGAAGGTAAAAATTACAGTTTCAGTGCAGCTTCAAAGGGCTTTAAACGATACCAGACGAGGAATAAGGGTCTTATCTAGCGAAACAATCTGTCATTTTCTAAAAATAATACAACTGTATATGTGTTATAAACACAAATGACCGCCTTGCACGTGCTTCCGCTTTCCATATTCGTCAAAAAGCTTACGCTGTATGTCCTATGCCTTCCCTATTCTACTTATGGAAAAAAAAACTAAACTGGCGCCGCATTCGTTCTTTAAGTTGAATAGGGAAGGTGTAGGACATACAGCGTAAGCTTTTTGAAGAATATGGAAAGCGGAAACAGTTGTATTATTTTAGAAAATGGCAGAAGTCCACTATAAGGAGAAAAATCCTGGAAACTGGAATGTTTTCATCAAAAACTTTAATTTCTTCTCGACTGATGAAAGAAAGACAAGAACATCTTGGATGACATGGGGGTGAGTAAATTTTCAGGAAAATTTTATTTGAAAGTGGACTAATCCTTTAAGGCTATAAAAACAAATATAGCGAATGTATCCATGTAGGCCATGCTTTTTTTTTTTTTCAGATGCACTTGTAATATCAAACTACTGTATATCGATATAAACAGTATTGCCTCAACCTAAATCGTTTATCAAAAATATATTATGTTTTACAAACTCAATATACCGCCCAGCCCTACTACTAAACACAAATGTACTTTCGAACTGGCCCTTAAGTTAAACGTTTTGAGCTGAGTCAGCCAACGATCTTCATTAAATGAGATCTTCTCATACCTCCATGAAGTGGGTGAATGCCTTCATTCTTGCTGTTTTTTTTCTGAGTGTCAGGATCAACCCCAAACACACACTCTGATTAAAATCAACTCACTCACCTCCCATTCATGCTGCCATGGAAACTACTGATAAAAGACTAGGCTAGGGCAAATACCTCAACCTCTTGAGGTCTCTCCTAATATGGAATCGGAGGAGAAAGCCTGCTAAGACCAAGAGATGTAACCTTTCTTTTTGACAAGAATAAGGCACTAATATTGAGGTATCTGATGAGTGGAGAACACAGCGAGGTCAGAGATGAAGACTGCTCTGGAAAAACACCAAAGAGAACGAGTCAAATAGTCCATCAAGAGTAGTTCTGCAGAGAACAATTCTCCACAGGGTTGGATCATTTGAGCAAGCAGCTCAGATCCTTGATCCAAAACAGAAACTCACTTGGCCAGTGGAACTATACAAGAAATAGTAACAAAATTCAGCTGGTAGATTTCTCAAGTTTCTTGTCTCAAAGTATTCAGAACCTCCCCAAAGTTCTACATCAATAGCCCAAAAACACAGGAATCATTGTGAACAAACAATTTCTCTTGAAATTATGAACCTAAAGCGCTTTTATTCATTCTTTTTTTAAACGGATCCTTTTCTTTTTTTTTTAATAGAAGCTTTCACTCTTGTTTATGATTCATGCAGTACATTTATGCCTTTGTCAAACACTTGTATTCAAAGTAACTTACATTTTATGCAAGATTTGAACCCATAACCAGGATTTGTTAGGACCATGCTTGTGTTAGCACAATACTTACATACTGTTTGAGCTACAGGAAAGCTTGTTATTCTGCATAATACTCAAAAAAAAAAAAAAAAAAAAAAAAAAAAATTTCCCCATCTCTGAATCAACTTTCCTCTGTGGCTGATGTCACCAAAACCACTTAAGTTTCAATACAGGTGGTGTTTCAGGAGTCATACACAAAAAAACTGCAAACATGCAAACACCCATTTTACATGATCCAGTCAATTTCCAATGGATTAAAGACCAGTCCTTCACTTTTTCTTCAATTACAGGATCTTATTTTACTCTGAGACAAGTCACATTTCAGAAGACAAAATGACTGCAAATACATTAACTGAAACAGCAATCTCAGCTAAAAGCCATAAAAGACCTGCAACCATCTGTCTGTTGCATCTATTTGAGGCATTTCCACTTTTTACAGAGAAAAAAAAAAGTTTCGTAGGCAGCAAGTTTACATCGTAAATCTGAGTGGATGTGCTACGTGACCTAAACATTCCATGTACTGCTATGTGCAAGGCCATTTAATGATACACCAAAATAACTCAGACACAAGAGGGCTGACGCTGTCTGTTAGCAATGAGGAGCTGGATAGTTGAGATTTTTCATCCCTGTGGTGTTGGTTCTCTGAAGGAGAGAGTGAAAGCTTTCTCTCTTTACTATATCAGCATGAGGCTGGATGGACGGTGCAGTGATGTCACAGGGGAAGCCATAGATCCTTACAAGGGAGAAAAATTCAAAAGTTCACTGTTGCAAACAACACTTTTTTAAATAAACATTTACCTTAAAAAAAATATATATATATCTTCATGTCCTCTTTCAATGCGGTTTTGATACTTTGAGATGACAGTTTAGGGCTATCAAATTAAAAGAAATTTCAAATATTCAGCCAATTTAACTGTGCATTAGAATTTTAGATGTGCGTCAGGCAGCTTTAACAGCGGCACACAAGATGCAATGATAAGAGTCGTTGTTGCATTTTAATGTTTTTGTTTGCCTATTCATTTGAATGCGGCACTGCTACTTTGGTCA
Organism: Chanodichthys erythropterus; assembly: GCF_024489055.1. Classification (NCBI taxonomy): domain Eukaryota; kingdom Metazoa; phylum Chordata; class Actinopteri; order Cypriniformes; family Xenocyprididae; genus Chanodichthys; species Chanodichthys erythropterus. Next base: position 18,198,554 of record NC_090241.1, on the reverse strand, counting down.
TTTAAAACATTGCAGAAATAGAGCAGCTCAATGAGGAGATGATCTTGGTAACGTCAAAAGCGTAACCAAGCCATTCACACAGAACAGCTTTTCCATTGTGCACTAGATGGGCATCTTTGACCGTTGCACTCACTTCACGCACAAAAGAAAGCTGTGTAAAGTATTATATATATATATATAAATAAATAAAAATCAACTTTTAAAAAAATGTTTTAAAGACTTCGTAAGCTTTTTTCCCCTAACTTAAATTATGCCTTTTAAATTTGAATATTAGAAATATAATATTTAAGTAAAAGATTTGAATTTAGTTTTTCATCAATTTTAACAGCCCTATGACAGTGCTCAACATTCATTCTCCTCATCTGTACTGATTTCATATACTGATCACCACAACCTCTGACTTCGATAAACACTGAATACTTTTAAAATTTCATTACGGTCATGAGACCATTCATATGAATTAAATTATATCTTTATCCAGCACATGACTGCCAAAAACAAAACAAAAAACTAAAAATAAATAAACTGAACAGAAACTGGCTCCGAAATATAAAAACACAGTCTCCATAAGAAGCCAGGGCATTTACCTTTATTCTATACTGAGTAACTTACAGATCTAAGAGGGCAGATTGTGATACGAATGTAAATATGGATATCAAACATCACCTTTCATCAATGCAGCATTTATGATCAATCAGAAATGAGTTCTCTTTCACATACATCAGATATGCACCTAAAGTCACTACATGTAAAGAATGAGGTAATTTCCAGGCTCTGAAGAAGAAGAAAAAAGAGAGTGGAGGGAAACAAGATAAAGATCTGTGAAAGGAATTACAGAACTCCAGAAAGCTCAGACAGAGAACGACAGGAAATGACAAGAGCATGCAGAGAAAGCAAACAAGAGGAAAGAAAGAAGTAAAGTAGAGACTGAGAAAGAAAGTGTAATACATAGTAATAACCAACATAACCAATGTAAATGAGTCTTCTCCAATATTGCCAGAACACGACCAAATGAAGTTTAGTTAATCACAGAAAAAGGATAAAAGCACCATATAGACTTACTGAAGACAATCTGTGGCTGCACAAATATTGATTCAAAAAGGGGACAGAATCAGCAGGGATTGGGCTATTATATCAATATATGGGTCAAGATAAAAGATAAAATTTGAGGTTATTTACAATTATATTAATTTTAGACATTTACCCATGTCGAGTTGCCAGCAAAATACCGGACATTGCACATTCCATGGACGAGAATCCATTATTAAACAGATTTCTAAGGCTGCACAATACATTAAAATAGGGCTGGACGATATGACTTAAAATCAAAATCTCGATTAATTGAACATTATACCTCAATTACGATTAATGAACGATTATTTAGTTTGTTTGTTTGTTTGTTTTCTGCCCTCATAGTTCACTGACAAGGTTTGTACTGGAAATATGCTTGAATATTATAGTGAAAGTGTGCTCCGACATAGCTCACTTTCAGCAGTTTTTTTTATCTATCATTTGTAACATTTATTACAGATTTCTGCTCGTTGTAAATCAGGTACAGATAAATTAGCACATACCAGTACATTTATTTGAATGCATTAATGAGCATGATTGCGTGTGTGAATTAGTCATACCGTCTCTATTAATTGTGAATCTGTGGGTTGTAAGTAATTACTTCAAAAGTAGAAAATATATGCTATAACTTTTGAGGCTTTTAAGCTACTTTTTTTGATAAATCACAGGACAGGGTTGACAAGTTTCTACGCTCCACTCTGTGCATGCGATCTTCACGTGATGTGCGAGCTACTCTCGTTATGAGTGTTCTTGTGCTACAATGCATCAGCGCAGTAGCTCAATATAATGATTCATATCCAATGGTCTAAAATCGCTTGAATGTCCAAACTGGCAAGCCTTAAATCACATCAGTTACAACTGACAAACTTTCGTGAGGACGTAAGCGAAAGTTATATCACTTCAGGGATCGGGCACTGTGTGTTGACTCAGCGTTTGAGTTCACCTCTGTGTTGCTTCCATGCCACTGACTGGACGGGGTGGTCACGCGACTACTCACGGTAGTATGTTTTTATGGGGAAAGTATTAACAGGATTAATAAAACTAAACCAACATGGGGAAATTATGACAGTTAGAGGTTCTGAATTTCGGTTACATGTGTACAGAAGTTGATTGGTTTTATTATATATATTATGTATTTTAACTTTGTTCTATAGACCCCTTAAAAATTTGTAAACATTGCAACTTTCCTGGTGGGCGGGGCTTAGCTGGAGGCAAAAAGAGACATTGGACTCAATGTTGACAAGCGTAAGCTAGCATGTTTTAGGAGGGATTTATTAAACAGATGCAGAAGAAGGTTCAGAACTGTACGAATATGTACAGTCACTGACTCTGCGGGACTGTGACAGCTATTTTTGTAAATTAACTTAAGTTTTGGATATTTCCTAGACAACACATGAATTACTTTCGGGTGGTTCGGGTAATTTTGTCAAGGCTTACTGTCCAATGTAACCTAACGCTGGGCTAACTATGATTATGGCTAGCAATGTGGATTATTTTAAGAGACCATTCAAAGGATGGCACACTCATCTATCGCTGTATGTTTGCTTAACATTTAAGCTAGCTTGTGCGCTGAAAGTTGGCGACTTTTCACCTATAAAACAAACTTGCTGATTTGTACTAGATAAAACCAACACACCAGTACATATGCATCGATTATTTTACCTGATATGAAGTGTGCACTGCAAACACGAGTATTATTTATGATCGTCTCCGTCCAGACTGTACGCCATATTGCATTCAACCACAATTATCTTTTTGATTTCTGTGAAGGAATGTCTGCTGGGATCTGGTAAAACTTTAGTTTTGAACCAAAAGTCCTGTTCCTTCTATTCTGGCAGCCAAAAACACAAGACGACATTTTAAAGTCAAAACCTCAAACTTTTAGCGCCCCTGCTATGAGTTGTTATTTATGTTTTGCCTCCAGCCAAAGCGGTGATGTCACAGTGACGTAGGCGATTAAGGGGTCTATAAAAACCATGTGATTGTTTGCTTTTGAGACTTCATTTGAACCAAATATTATTGCCTCATTGTTAGTATTGTTTGCTTAGGACTATTTTTATTACCACAAAAAAATATCAATTTACTCGTTTAATCATCAAAATGATCAGCCGCTTACTCGATTACCAAAATAATCTTTAGTGACAGCCCTAATTAATTTATTTCATTGGTTGTCTAAAACATTTACCAAAAATTTGATTCCTCGAGCAAATATCAAGATAATATCGACACAGTTGGTACATCAATATAAAATATAGCAATAATTTGAAATAGTGTTATTGTTGCCCCCACGACTAATCCTAACTCCAGAAATCAGAGAGACAATTGCTTTAAAAACTGTTTATATGCAATAATGATGCTATGGAAGAAGTTTAAGTTTTGCCACAAGTTTGTGCATCCATTTAATCCAAAAAATTTAATTTGAATACATTCACCTCCAAGGAAAAAACTTAAACCTGTTCATTCAAAGCACTAAAAATAAGGCATCCATATAACCACAACCATAAACTTTTAAGTCAAGGATTCCTGTGAGTCATAGAACAGGATCTCTGAAGAACCACATCAGTAGTAATCAGACTCCTGTACAGAGCAGCGGACACCTGATTCTCTGAGGCACTGGCGGTACAAAACTACAGACTGCTGATGTCCCTGTGATAAATGTATTGAGGGACTTCTACTCACAGTCCCACTGCTTACAATGGCCCTCAGTCTTCTTTAGTGCAGCAAGGTGGTTTTGATTCCAAGATGGGCAGCACCCATTGTTCAACCAGAACAGAGAGCAAAAAGTTCTTGTTAACAGAGAAAGACAGTGATTATTGGCAATTCTTCATTATTACAAAAAGCTTATGCTACAGAATATTACTTGATAAGACCTTTAGGTATGTTTAGATAGGTTTAAGTATCCCAGAATGCACTCAGAAGTGACACAGCAGCAGGAAAGGGGCAAATGACGTTATGAGAAATACTTTTTGAAAGAGCAGATCCATTCCACTTTGCCCTAGAAGAATTTTAAAGAGCTCCATTCCAGCCTCCATTACAAGACAAATGGCAGAGCACCCCGCATAAAACTACAGACGACATGTTGATGTTAATAATCTGATATGAACATCACGGAGTGTAAAAGCCCACCATAATGTTCATCAATCATCACTGACGAGACACAGAAATGCATTGTGCCCAGAAAGAGGCACTCATAGCCATGAGTTTTGTTCTCAAAGCCAGTCGTGACAAAAATATGCAGGTCAGCTGTACAGAGGATAACAGAGCTATGAGACCAGAGGGGGACAATCATGTTTCAAACCTGTTCGCATTTCACAAAAGCTAAAATAAACCCACTCAGAAGCACCATCACTTTTGGATTATTGTTACCAGTTCTTTTTAATACTGCTGAAATTTAGAAAATAGTATTTTACGAGACATCTTCAATTAAAACAAAAAAAATCTCATTAGCTTTCATTTATATTATATCATATACGTTTTAATAATATATCCACCATCCTGCTCTTTCAAGACCTCAGCATCAGCCATTAGAAAACACCCACACTGGTGAAAGACTAAACGTAACCACCACAGACATGTCCTGAACATATGGTTAGGCTACATCTTTTACAAATTCAATTGAAAAAGCATTCAATTGAAAAAGTTTTGAGTGCTGCCTCATTTGAAACCTTATAGTTTATATAGCAACATTTAAAGTTCAGCTTAAAGCTATAGAATTTACATCAACATTAAATGCCACATATAGGCTATATATTTTTATTTTCAGTCTGACAGAAATTGCTCTCAATTTGAGCTGAAAAGGTAAGCCTTCAAAACAAGCTCAAACAAGGCTACTGCAAAATGCCCTTGTCTCCGCTTCCTCTTTCCAACAGGAAATTGATGCTCCAGCCCCCCAACCCTTTCATTAACTATGCTGTGACATTAGCAATGATAATGACTGCTTATAGACCCCGTCACAAATACCCAGCAATTCACAACCACTAATCAATTCTCACTGCATTAATCATAGTGGTGCTGAATTAAAAACCTACTCTGAACACAAACATTGCAATGGCATCACAAAGCCTTTTATCTCAAAGATCCATGAATGAATTAAATTATTCAGAATATAGAACACTTGGATTGACCCCTTAGCCTAGAAAGGGGACTTTAAATATTCTGCACATACACTTAGATTTTAGGCAGAGCTATTAAGTCATAAATAACCATACAGTCCAAACCACTCTCGCATTATACACTGTAAAGCCTATAGTATAATATATGATACATGAATTTTTAAGGCCTCTAAAATATCAACATGAATAAAACTTTGTTGAAAAACGAGTTGTAAACAATCTTCTACATGTTTTCTGCATTTTGATTGATAGTTCAAACTTTTTAAACAATTAAAAGGCCTTTTAAGTGAAATTTGTAAAACGTTATAAAGTCTTTTTTTGTCTTTTTGCTGTGAAATCTTTTTTATAAAGTAAACTTACCTTAATATTGTTATTAATGTTTCAAAATGAACATTTAACAAACTGAAGCAACTTGGTTTACTTCGTTATCCATGTATTTATAGAAAAATCATGTTCAAAATGTATCAAATATAATACAGCAAGCTTTTGAGAAATGTTTATTTGTACATATCTCTGTATTGCTTGTATTTTATGTTTTGCCCCCCCCCAACTTAAAGAGTTTTGATCATAAGACTAAGCATCGATCATCATACTAAGACATATTATTGGGAGATAGAAAAAGATATTTACATTACCTAAAGTTTGAGCTTCATATTCTCACTATATTATGCTGTTATGTGCCATAAAGCCGGTTGTATTAATTTTGAAACATAAAACACATGCAAACCATTTTTTCAGATTTTCTTTTATATTTTGCCCAAAGGTTCATTCAATAAGCTATTCCATTAAAATGTTTGCTGACTTATTTCAGATGCCAGGCTTTACAGCATTAAATATCCATTGCATTCACACAGTGTTTACTGAACTGGCCTGACACAAAGCAAAATAACTTCTAAAGGAAAAATCCACTTTTATCTTTCTGTAAGACTTTTCTGTCAACTAATTATGAGACATCAGTGAGAATGAATGACTCAAATCAGCTCATATACCTCTGTGTCTTGTGCATGCTTGTGATATAAACCTTACAAATCACCACATAATAAGGCTCTAATATCAAAAGCACTGGAATCCACTTGGAAAACTTTCTAGCAACCAGTCACAACCTGATGACAAACCAAAACGCCTTTCATTCTTCTTAAACAGAACACTGACGTGTAGCCTCACAAAACTACTTTCAATTGTGTATTTTGTAACATTTCTTTGCATATTTTAGCAATTTTCTGAAGCATAAGCTGTCTATTCAGAGGTTACAAGGACGCTGCAAATTGTTTGGCCTATCAAAGCTAACATATGGAAGGCTAACAGATTACAACAACGTTTCAGCTTCAGTTTATGAGCATGTTTGCAACAACTTGTGTGAACTTTTGGACACTAAACAGACACGAGTTAGTGTTTAAATAAGCTAGTTAGGAGCAATTACGTTTCTTTGGCAGAGTGGCAAAAAGTTCTTGTTCTAAGCAAAACTTTGGACAGAGCAGAAATAAAGTGGAGCAGACGGGAAAATAAAGTAACGTATACACACCCAGGAGTTTCTTGACCTCTTCCTCGCTCATGAAGACGTTTACATTCGGCCTGTTGTTATTGTTTATGCCCGGCGCATTGCTCGGGTTGGCGAGGCATCGGGCCCCTTCGAGGAGCAGGAGGAGAAAGAAACCCCCAAGTCTCCACAGTACCGTATGCTGCCAACCCCGGGACACCGCCGACGCCGCGCCTCCACCGGAGCCCCGCGCTGGCAGAAACATCACAGCCCACCGTCGCGTCAAAAAGTCTTTGAGATCGATCTGCGCCACGGAACCTCATCCAAAGCTCGAGTTACTTCTTCCCGAGGGCGACATACTACTAGATTTGATGACGGCGCTCTCTGTCGACCCCTCTCTTCTCCGTATTGTCCCCCTCACCCGCCGCTGATAGCCGTCCAGCTAACTTCTGTTAGCTCGCGCTCAATCTCAGTGAGCGCACGGGCGCGAGCGGGGACAGCTGGACGGTGTTAAAGCGCTCTCTTTCTCCTGGGAGAAAGTCCTTAGCTTTTATTTATTAAAATATAAAAAGTCGGTGGACAAGCAACAAATACTATCCCAAACAAACAGTCCTTAAAAGTGTCCTCCAGCTCTGTCCTTTCATGGTCTTTTCCTCCCGCAATCTCAGTTTTCATTGAAGAAAGGGGGCGGTTGGGGGGGGGGGGGGGGGGATGTCCATTTACACCTAGCGCGCGCACGCAGGGACGTTCACGGGCGCGTTCCTGGGGTGGTGTATGTTTAATGTAATATAGACAGGTGACATTATGAAGCCAATTACTACCTGTTAAATCCGTTTGAGCGCAAATTAATTTTTGTGGAAAATGAAAATATGCGGTAAACAAAAATACAATAACGTAAACCAAAGTTAAAGTTAAGAAACTAAAGTTAAGCAGCTAATGTTCCATTGTTTCCCCCCTTCTAAATTAAAATGTATTAAAATAAAATGAAGTGCACAAGTATATGACTTAGTAAATACTAGTTACATTGTTATCAAATGTAATCATAACAAATAATTTAAATAGAAGCCTTTATTAAGATGGTAGTAGAATACTATACATTTATTATTTTAGGCCAGACTTAACCCTAAAACTGGCAACGTTTTATCCTGTGGGATACAAACATTTGAGAGGCTGTGGAGTGAGTCAGGGAAAATTTAGGTCTCATTTCTTGGTTTCATGTTGAAAGGATGTTTGTTGTGAATATTTAGATATATTGACTTTGTTCATAATTTTTTTGTTTAGCTCACAGGCAGCAATTGAAAACAGCATGACCCCCTTTAGTGGGAAATCTACTCACCTTCCATATTTAAAAAGTTGTTGTTGAGTGTTAGCTTATTATGTTTATGTTGAAATTTTATTAATTTAATTTATACATTTTTCATAATCTGCCTGTAAATGTTTGTATCCCACAGAATACGTTGCCAGTTTAGGGGTATAAATCAGCTGAAAACAGAATGCTTGTTTGGCAATGCGTATTACAACATTATAGCCAGATTTTTAAAACATATTCTCTCATAACTTAAAGCAAACATTCTTTGTAAAATTCTGTTGAACAATAAGAATAAGGCCTATTTATGAATATATATTAGCCTACTATATCATAATTCATATGCAAATTTTTAGGGTCTATAATTTATCAATATCTCCAAAGCTTTGCTGAAAAACCTGTCGTACACAATCTACTTCATGCCTTCTTTCCTTTCCTTTTTTTTTTTTTTTCAAGTAACCTCTTTTTTACCCATAAATCTTTAATTTTTTTTATAAAGTAAATGTAAGATAAACGTTTTTTTGGAATTAAACAACTTGATAAGCAACTATATAAATATCAAATATGACACAACAGGCATTTGTTTGCTCATAATCTCTCAATTATCATTGATTTGCATATATCCATCTATCCCAGTGTGAGATGATAGAATATACAGTTTGTACAGTATAAAAATCATTATGTCTACGTTGAGAGTGCCCACAGAGATAGCGAACCAGGTGTGTGTGTGTGTGTGTGTGTGTGTATCATACAAAAACAAAAAACTTGTATATAAATATATGTGCATGTTTTTTGTTGTGTTAATATTGTAAATATTGTTAATATTGTAAATAGTAATTTTTTAACATTAAAAAATGGTGTATGGATATGAATAATCAAATTGCTTCAGTAAATTTTTGTCTTACATTTACTTTATATGAACTATCAATCAGAGTATAGAAGGCATGAAGGAGATTGTGTATGACAGGGTTTTGTTCATATTGATAATTTATTTGCCCTAGAATTTTGCGTATTAAATATGATACAGTAGATAAATATATTAATAAATAGGCATTCTACTTATTGTTCAACAGAATTTCACAAAGAATGTTATGAGAGAATAAATGTTTTAAAATTTGCATTGCCAAATAAGCATTATTTTTTCAATTAATTTATACAGCCAAAGGGGTGACGTATCCTGGAGATACAAATATTAATATATATATATATATATATATATATATATATATATATATATATATATATATATATATATATATATATATATTAAAGAAATCATGAAAATGTGTTATTTATGTCTTAATTAGATGGAAAATAGCAATAAATAATTTTTTTTTCTGATTTCTCTTTGCCTTGTTAGGGCTTTGTTGCATTAACTTAAATGAGTTTTCAATATGTATTCTGAAATATTGTTTATCACTTATTCATAAATATTGAATATTTATGAAATTATCAGAATATGTTACAAAGAATGTTTATTATAAGTTATTAGACAATAAAATGTTTTGAAATGGTTTAAAATGTTTTTAAAGGCATTGCGAAACAAGAATTCTGTTTTCAGTCAATTTATACCCCTAAACTGGCAACGTATCCTGTGGGATACAAACATTAAAAGTCTTATTTTGAAAAAAATGATGAAGCTGTATTATTTGTGTCCCAATAAGATGCAATAAATTGATTTTCTGATGTCTCTTTATGGTCTTGCCATTTTCAGGGTTAAAATACAAGTTTTGTATACAATATATCTACAATAATTTTAATCCATGGAGCTCCAGGGAATCCATTGCCTGAAAAAGCCTGAAAACCCCTGAATATATCTTGAACAGAATATACCTGAAATTATTAATTATAGCCTATCACACATAAAAACTTTATTGAGGATGACTTTATATAAATATTTCTCCAAATGATAACTTAAGTCTTTAGTGGATGTGCATGGATATTTACATCAGTTTGTTTGCTTGAACTGCAAATACATTTTATTTGTAATATACACAGAAACAATCATCATTATCAATTTCATTATGCTTTATCCCATTTACAATTTATAATACTTTTTTATTCCATATTCGGACATCTTGTAATTTGTACTGAGCTGGTCTCTACTGTCTCCACCTCATACCTTTGCACTTTTTCACAGAACATAATATATACATATTTGTATAGGCATATATGCACTACTGGTATAGATATTTCATTGGTGCTGTGCTTGTACTTTGCACAATGCAATACAGTTAAATCTAATGGCATAAATGCATTAACTGCAGTCCAAGCTGTGGTTTAAGTGCTTCCCTAAAAGGCACAATGAGGATAGAGCAGGAATTTGATATCCGTAACCATCTAATTCCTGTGTCATTACTTTAGCTTTGAAGTTTAGAGGGCAAGATCCATAACCAGTCTCAGGAAACTTTCCCTAATGAAAGATCCTTAGCTTTTTTTTTTCTTTTTTTTTTACAAAATAGTGACATCTTGTGGTATTTCATAAGTTATCTAGCCTGACTAAAACCCATAATCTGTACTCTGAATAAGAATGCCCACAAATAAGTGAAAAACACTATATATTTCATTACATGTTTCATATCACCCCCTCTCACCACAATAAATTTGGAGAAAGCATGAAGTTTTAACATTTTTATTATTAAAATATTCAACTACAAAAACAGACTATAAACACTATTTACATGGTAGCTAGCAGACAGTTTTGCTTTACACAAACAGAAACAATGATGTGACATTTTTTTCCAGTATTTTGTGCAGTCTTGCAGTAGGAGAGAACCAGGCTTGAGCGTATGGTTGAATGAAAATTCCGGTAGGTTTTGGAGATTGAACAGGCAATAATTAAAAAAAATTCCCTGAGGGACTTGACGGCCACTACATGTCAATATCTCATAATATTTACATTTGAGGTATGCTAATTGATGCAGGTAACTCCTAAATCATATGGTCGAAGGTCATCTACAGTTCTGGAGCTGTATATGACCAAATGCGTCCATAGGACAATGTAACCAATGAAAGGTGACCAGTGATGCAAGAAAGGGTCAGCAATGATGTAATGCATCCTCATTTGAACTGAGACAATTACTTCCCAAAGTTGTCATTGATTCTGCCTCCTAAAAAAGATAAAACACATTTGGTTTCATATATATATTATATATATATATATATATATATATATATATATATATATATATATGTACAGTGCCCTCCACAAATATTTACACACTTAGTAAATATGAGTAAAGGTGGCTGTGAAAAAAAATCTGCATTGTTTATCTTTTTTTTCTTTCATTAAAAAAATTCACAAAATTCTAACCTTTCATTGAAGGAAAATAATTGAAAATGGGGGAAAAAGATCATTATGAAATAAATGTTTTTCTCCAATACATGTTTGCCACAATTATTGGCATCCCTAGAAATTCTTCTGAGTAAAATATCTCTGAAGTATATTCACATTTACATTTTTTAGCACACCCGGGTGCATGAAATTGTGCAGCCATGACTTCCTGTTCCACAGGAGTACAAACATGAGGAAACACAAAGGCCAAATTCCCTTAATCATTCATCACAATGAGAAAAAAACAAATAATATAGTTCTGATGTGCAGCAAAAGATCAATGAGCTTCACAAAATAGAAAATGGGTATAAGAAAAAAGCTAACGCATTGAAAATCCCCATTTCCACCATCAGGGCAATAATTAAGAAGTTTCAATTAACTGAAGATGTTACAAATCTGCCTGGAAGAGGACGTGTGTCTAAATCGTCCTAATGCGCGGTGAGGAGGAAAGTTTGAGTGGGCAAAGACTCTTCAAGGAGATCACAGCTGGAGAATTGCAGAAATTAGTTGAGTCTTGATTCTCAGAAAGCCTAAAAAAAAAAATGACCAAACAGCACCTACATCCCCACAAGGTGTTCGGGAGGGTTTCAAGAAAAATCCTTTTTTGCTCATCCAGAAACAATCTCCAGTATATTCAGTTGTCAGACAATACTGGAACTTTAAACGGTACCGGCTTCTGTGGTCAGATGAAACAAAAAAAATAGCTTTTTGGCAGCAAACCCACCAGATGGGTTTGGTGCACACATGGATAAAAAGTGCCCCATGCCCACGGTTAAATATGCTGCTGGATCTTTAATGTTGTGGGCCTGTTTTTCTGCTGGAGGTCCTGGACATTTTATTCAGATACATGGCATCATGGATTCTATCAAATACTAACAGATAAAAAATGAAAACCTGACCACTTCTGCTAGAAATCCAATAATGGGCAGTGGTTGGATCGTCCATCAGGACAATGATCCAAAACAAACATCAAAACCAACACAAAAATGTGTCACTGAGCACAAAATGAAGTTTCTGCCATGGCCAACCCTGACCTGAAACCTAAAGAAAATGAGTGGAGTGAACTGAAGAGAAGAAGCACCAGCATGGAGCTGGGAATCTGAAGGATTTATAGAGATTATGTTTAAAGGAACGGTCTATGATCTCTCCTCAGGTGTTCTCTAAACTCATCAGGCATTATAGAAGAAGACTCAGAGCTGTTATCTTGGCAAAAGGACATTGCAATAATTGGGTGCCAATAATTGTGGCCAACATGAACTAGAGAAAAACATTTATTTCATAATGAGCTTTTCCACCCATTTTCAATTTTTTAACTTAAATGAAAGGTTAGAATTTTGTTAATTTTTTAAATGAAAGATCAAAAAGATAAACAATGCAGATTTATTTAAACAGCCGCCTTTGCTCATATTTACTAAGGGTGCCAATATTTGTGGAGGACACTGTATAATATATATATATATATATATATATATAAATATTATATATTATATATTATTATATAGAAAATATACTCACCACTACTATTGTTGTTTTTGAGTTCTTCTGTCTAATGAGAAAGGTTAAAAAAATGTTGTTTTATTCATATCCGTAGCATTAAAACAGCAATATGCACCATGCCATGATTTAAATTGTATACGTTTTAACAAAATTATTTTCCACCACATATGTACATCTACAGTGAAAACAGGGATAACAATGTTGTACGTACTTGGAGTTTTCTTAGGCAGCAAAGGCTCACAGATCTCTTTAAAACAAACATCCTGCTGAACTTTATATGTCCTTTTGTACCTGAGGGTGAAAATAAGTACTCAGCAAAAATAGGCACAACTATTGGATTAGACTGGACCAAAACAGGACAACAGACATATCCAGATAGGAGTCACTTACAAATAATGGCAAACACCATCCTCCCACACAGGCACACTCTTTGTTTCGGAGTAAAGGCGAGTACATGGGTGAGGCACTCGCTGACAATCTGTATACAACAGGGCAGAGAAAGGAAATACAGAAAAGGTGGAGATGACTAAAGATCTTATTTCAGGAAAAGCTGCTAAATAATATATTATTTTAGATTATGTTAAAGATTTTATAGATTTTATTTTATTTTATTTAAATAAACTCAATTTTTAAAGTTGGTATCAAACAGAAGTTGCAATAGTCTTTACTATTGTGAATGAAACGGTTTCTCAACAAGAAAAAAAATGTAGGGAGGGGCTTGATTTTATCCATATGGAATTGATTGGATAGTTGTGGTTTGCCTTTCCTGTGAGCATTGTTGGTGTAACGCATTACAAGTAACTTAAGTTACGTAATCAGATTACTTTTTCAAGTAACTAGAAAAGTAACACATTATTTTTCAATTTACAACAAAATTTTTCAAAAAAGTAACGCAAATTACTTTTTCACATTTATTGACTGACAGCTCTCCTGTCCCCATCTTGAGAGAAATAAAGTGCAGATGTGTTGTGTGCGCTGTGTGAACATGACGGTTATTGTAGTTCTAGACTAAATGTATTTACTCATCTCACTTGCACAAAAACATTCAGTATTCCTCAAAATGAATAAAAACAGTGAAATGCAATCTCAGAATTTTACGCAATCCTGTAATAATTAACTATATTAAAATTACACAAATATACTTTATGCATTTAATCTCACTTTATTTATTGCCGACCTTCAATGATCTAAGTCAACCATACATTTCCTTCAGCCTGAGGCTTATTCATTTCACTTTTTGTGTGAAAGGCTATTACATTTGCCAAAAATAAAACTTTTTTTTGTTGTTATTAAAAAAATAAAGTAAGTAACACAATTAGTTACTTTTTTTAGGGAGTAACGCAATATTGTAATGCATTACTTTTAAAAGTAACTTTCCCCAACACTGCCTGTGAGTGACAAGTTGTCCCGCCTCTCGTCAGTAAATACATCATCAGAGGAGAGAAGTCGTTGCAAGCGTGAGGGGAAGTTATTCTGATTAAAGATTACGCGGGCGCATGGATTTTTAAAATAATTATAATGTGCACGGATAAATCATTTCTAATGGATACTTCAATATTCCATAAAAATAGGAATGGTTCATTTTTATTTCATGGTGACCTTAATTTGGCATTTATAAGTGGTTCATCAGTGTGTGTTTGCATGCTTGTGAATGAACAGATGTGGTCATACTAACATAGCTCACACCGTCTGCCTTTGAAACCAGTGGCACAGTCGCAGCTGAACGATTCGTTGATCTGCGCACATGTTCCACCATTCTGGCAGGGCTGAGTTCTGCAGTCTTGGGATGACTCTAAAAAAATAAAAAAAAAGTTTTTGAATACAAATACATGTACACAATGCTTTACTGAATACTTTAAACACTGGCAAGCTTGCAGCTTTTTCATGTTTGGGTTTATTTAGCTGCTCTTTTAAATACACATAATCACATGCATATAAATATGCACATTTAAACAACCATAAGTCAATTTTTTTCAGGCTTAAACCATAATAGATTGCTGACAGATGTGGTTGTTTATGGTGACTGTCATGCTGCAGATTATTCAGAATACATGCAGTGGTATTTTGCCTCCTTCAGCTGGGACCAATTAGAGAGTTTGAATACCACCAACTGTTAAAACACTCTCCTGTTTAAGAACCAAGTACTCCCTGCCACAAGTGAATCAACAAATTTTACTTGTCTAATAATAATCTTTAAAGAGATTTATTGAAAGATCACCTACCAGATTTACTCTTTGGCGCTTCTTGAGGAATTTCCAGAGCTAGACTGATTTTATTGGTGGTTTCTTCCATCTTTTCTAACTTGATTGGAGGATCAGGCTCTGTTTAAGAAATAATATGACAGCAATTTGAAAATCAGGTTGAATGTTTTCAGAAACTATAAAAATCAGCTATACAGTATGTATTTTCATGTATTTATAAGTAAAATGTTAAGCCTAATATTGTAAAACTTGAAATGGCTTTTATATTGTAGCACATTGTAGGCTACTAAATCCATGTCAGATTATTAAAAAATTATCTGGAAAATAATTACTTTGTAATGTTAACTGTGTTTTATAAGAGCAGATCATTAAATATTACATACCTGAAGAGAAATATTAAATTGAATCTATTTATTTAGTGGTTTCATAATAAATAAGGAGTAATTAACATTCAATTTTTTTTTCATAAACCTATATTCACATTTGTTTTTTATTTCTTACATTTAAATACTAATACAAATAATCATATTTAATCTCACAATTTCTGTCTTCAGAATGAAGAATGAAAGTGATAATGTGAGAATAAAAAGTGATTAAAGTACAAGTAATAAAATGTAAAGTACTAAAATTAAGTAAATGTGATTAAAAAAAAGAAAGAAAAAAGATTGTATTTATTAATATCCTCAGTTAAAATTCAACAACCCTTAAAAACTTTAGTAAATTCTTGAGAATGAATGAGAATGTTTTCTTTCAGGTTTCCTTTAATAAAACATAAATGTACTGTATTAATTTAGCATATTTAAAATGACATAACAATGCATTACAAGTTAAACACTCTTTTATGAAATAATTACTGACTTGTGCGATGTCTAATAGTTTTATGCGGAAGTTTGGTAAATTTAGCTGTAATTCTCCCTCTTCCATCAATAAGCTCTGTATATCTGAAAGAGAAAATACATACAGAGAACTCATTATTGTACGAATGGCTTCCTAACATTGCATCCATAATTACAGCGTTGCATCTGTAGAGTATTGTACCTTAGTGGCTCTTCAAGGATTTCTGTCTGCTCATCTGTGCCTCCATCTTGAATTTGTGTCAAAGTCTGTCCCATCTGTTGGTCCTGTCCTCCCTGAGGTCTGTCACCTCTGCTTTGGTCCTTTAGAATTGGTACTGTGCAATATAGGACACACAAGGGTCACCATGATGACAACATCCTGACAATCTGCAGACAAGCAGTGATCTTCAATATCGCAGACTCACGTGTGGTGAAGGCTAGGTGTTGAGGGACACTCTGAATGTTGTCCTTGGCTGTTTTGCGTACAGCGGTGAGGGCAAGTCGGTAATGCTGTCCTGGAATGAGGTCTCGTAGGGTGTATGTCCCCAAACTTCCATCAGGTAGGTAGCGGCTACGGGTGCTCAGGCCTCGAGTAATATTAACTACAAAACCGTCTGGAAGACTACGAGGATGATGGTCCCATGTGACACGAGCAGAGGTGGTGGTGATATGGGAGAGTGAAAGATTCTGAGGTGGAAGTGGCCCTGATGGAGAGGACAGTATAATGCACTGTTAATGACTGAGGTGCATGGGTAATGCATTACAAGTAACATGCATTATGTCATAGGCACCGGTTCATGTTTCTGCCAGTGGGTGTCCAACCTTCACCCCTCCAATAATATCAGCCCCATCGGCTTATAATGGAGAATATCTCATGTTTTTCCGTGGATGCTCGAGCCCCCAAACACCCACGGGATCGGTGCCAATGCATTACGTAATCAGATTACTTTTTTGATGTAATGAGTAAAGTAACGCATTACTAACTCATTAGAGTTACTTTTTTTTTTTTTTAAAGTAATGCATGTTACTTTTCAGTTTAATTAATTTGCATAAATATTTTTTAAACTACTGAATTAAAATTCTTCATAACATAGTCACTTAGACATGCGCCCTCATGCATGCATGGGAACAGACAAAAAAGTACAAATATAACAAAACACATTACTTTCAACGTTCAAGAAAATGATTTGTACAGTATGTAATTTAACCCATAATGTGAAGAGATCTTTAGTATGGAATACATAGCTCTAGGGGTCAGGAAATATTCTAAGTGGTCATACTATAATGTGTTTTTAAAAGAAAATGTATGTATGTATGTTGTATGGGCTGATGCTGTTGAATGCATTACTGCATATAAGACTCGCAAAAAAAAAAAAATAAATAATAATCTCAGGAAATAAAAACACCCGCAAAGCCTGAAAAGAGCAAACAGTAGCCAGATGAGAAAAAGTAACACAAAAGTAATGTAACAAAGTACTTTTCATAAAAGGTTACTAAGTAACTTAAAGGTGCAATATGTAATATTTTTGCAGTAAAATATCCAAAAACCACTAGGCCAGTGTTATATATTTTGTTCACTTGAGTACTTACAATATCCCAAATGTTTCCAACTATTTGTAAATCGTGAGAAAATTGCAATCTTAACCAAGGCTCCGGGACGTGTGAGTCGCCGCCTGTCAATTGCGTCATACCCATGTTACCCTCGGTTTCCGGTTTTGTTTTGTAGAAACCATAGAAACACCAAAGACTCTTTAATATATTACATGTTTTAATAGACAAGGGAACAACTGTTTTGATATATTTATATATTTACAGAAAACTAATTGTTGTTGTATAGCTCAACACGTTTAGTCTTATTGTTTAAATCTAATTTTCTTGATTTTTTGCGAGTACCATGCTTTACCATGCCTCAGAGAAAAACACTATTTTGTCAAGTAGCTAACATAGCATAATCAGATGCAGCTTTATTTTTAGTGACGGTAATACAGAATTTTCACCATCATACAATACGTTTTAAAAATTAATTACATGCCATTTATCAACACAAGCCATCCAGCATTTAGTATGATATTCTAAAATCGATCTAGCTTACTGCAGTGTGTCTCAAACAAGTGTCTCACAGCAGCCGCCGAGCGAATGCACAGAGTAACGTTACATCATTTTCAACACACTCAGATGTATCTAATATGATAAACAGAGCTGCGTTAAGTCATACTCATGACCGGAAAACCAGAAGCATTGCCGGCGACTGTGGCATGATAAAAGTTCCGCTGCTCGCGGCGTGTGTTGCGCAATCGCTCCAGCGGCCTCGTTCAGCTCCCACAACACTCGGTCCTGCTCTGCTTCATACTACAGTAACGTTAATAATCGCATCCATGAACATGATTTCTTCCCGAGTCCTATCCCTATTCTTTTGCACCGTCCATTGAGGTGGAGACCACATAAACCTGGTGTCATTGTTTTGAATAGGTTTCTAGCGACATCTAGCGGACAGAATTATTACATACTGCACCTTTAATTGTTTTCCTCTTTAGGGAGTAACGCAATATTGTAAGGCATTACTTTTAAAAGTACCTTACCCCAGCACTGTCAATACCACAGAGCTGGAGAGATACTCACTGGTCCAGAAGTGCAGTGGCCCAGCAGATTTGCTGGTTGATGGCAGGTCTTCAGGGCGCAAACCACTCTGTGTGATTACGTCTACTGTGTACATCTGACCTGGGAGCAATGTGCTGTGGGTTACACACAACTAATCAGTAAAATATGTGTTTTTCATTTTCATATTTTAAACATTTATGTGATCTTAGTACATTATATCAAATTAAGTGATGCACTGAAATATCGGCAAGTTGAAACATTTGGCTGAGGCAGACAAAAAAAAAAAAAAAAGAAGAAAAAAAGATTTTTCCATTTTGGTTGAAATTGTTTTTGAGGGCCAAAATAATGACAATTAATGAGCACTTCTCCGACATTTCAGTGTCAATTTTGTGCACACAACGTGGAAAGCTTACAACAGGTAAACATGCCAGCAGTATGATCGCTTCACTATGATCAAAAATGATGCTAGAGTATCAACATGTAAAATTTCTTCAGCTGAAATAACAAGAGGTAGCTCTGAAGAACTTTTGGTCCCACTTTATATTAAGTGGCCTTAACTACTATGTACTTACACTTAAATTAATAATTTGATACAATGCACTTATTGTGTACATACATGTTTTTACATTGTACTTATATTTTAAAAACACCTGCATGTAATTATATCTATAACTAATTTCTGTAATTACATTTATAATTACACTGTTGACCCATCCCTTACACCTACCCTTAAACCTACCCATACCACCAAAGCTTTCCCTAACCTTACCCGTATCCCACCTCAAAAGCAGCAAAAGTATTTTGCAATTCAATATGAACAATAAGTACATTGTACTTATTTTTTTTATGTAAGTACATAGGCCACTTAATATAAAGTGGGACCGAACTTTTAGTATGGTTTAATATATCGCCTGAGAACACTACACCCTGAACAGCATACAGTGTTTAATTACCCAAATTTAATTACTGAAACTTTTTTTTCAGCTTTGGTCTTCATCTAAATGAAAATTTTGATTAAAAAATATCACTTTGGTGCATTACTAATCAAATTTCGTTTCCTTTCCCTCATTTTTTAAAAACTGCATTAGGCTATAATTTTTCTGATATAATTTAGGGTCATGCAGGCCTACCTAAAAATAAAGAAAATCATATTTCTATTGTTAGTCACAGGTAGATGATGAAAATTTTCATTTTTGGGGTGAACTATTACATTAACTTTGGAAAATTTCTTACTACAAAGCTGAACATGAAGAGAACATTGTCAACATTCACACTGAAACATTGTTACAGTATACAACTTAGTTAAATGTTTCATTTTATTAAAAAAAATGTCTCAACATTTGAATACATAAGTTGAATTTTTTATTTCATGCCTATTTCAGCGACATTAAGTTTTTAAAACTGCCGCCAACAATGACGAGCACTGAACTCGCACCACAGCTAAACAGACGGAATAACCCGAATTGTTTATAAGTGGAAAGAACTTTACTTCCCCAGTTCAACGTAAGAGTGGAATTGTGGCCATCTAGTGGCTGATACGTGTATTGCAGGGAAACGTTCTAACGCAAGACAGAAGATTGTCACCGTGCAGTTTCTTGTTTTATGTGTTGGTGAGCACGTTACACAATTACTCTCAGAAAATGGCATTTTTTGACTGCACTTGAAGGCTGCAACAGACTAGATGAACCAATTACAATATATTTTCCCTTAGACTATGCAGACTATTCACAGACTTAAAACATGAGGGGGCGACAAGTATTAGTCTCTTTCTTTGAGTATGTGCTGACCTTGTTCTGTGTCATGACTGACCTGAAGGTGTAGTCGGTGACGCTGCTATTGAGCACGGCTGTGCGAGGTCCACTACCATCTGCAGGCAACAGAGACACTCGAACCTGACTGATCGCAGCATGGCGGCCAACATGCACCAGCCACCGAAGCCATACCTGAGAAGACGATACATTCACTACCTCCAGCTGTTCCACCTTACGTGGTCCTGAGACAAAACAGGAGAAGAAGAGCCTGTGAGTGAATACTCTACTCTGTTAGTTTAGAACTGTTATTGTGTAATTTGAGAAAATTAATCACATTTAATAGTGCTTTAAATATAAAGCACTATTAAATATTTTTCTTGAGGCACAAATAACATTAGCCTACATTCATAATGTTAATTTATGGGCCATAACAAGCGAACACAAAACAGGCACACACTTTATTAGGTGTCTTTAACTACTATATACATAAAACAAAATGTTAGGTACACTGTACTTATTGTGTTCATGTTGTATTGCAAAACACTTCTGCTGCTATTGAGGTGGGACATAAGGTTAGGGACAGGTTTAATGGTGCATTGTATCAAATGATCACTTTAAATGTTAGTACAAAGTAGTTTAAAGACACTTAATATAAAGTCAGACCAAAAACAGACATTGCTGTCACATTATGCTAAGCAAACAGGACATGATATTATCACCATATAGGTACAGAAGAAAAAGCAGGAGCTCTCACTCGTACGGATGAGAGCAAAAGCTGGCTGGCTTATGTCATTGCTGTTGGTGTTGCGTTTGACAGAGAAGGTGGAGATGTTGTACAGCTGTCCGGAGTTCAGACCCTGCAGCACATAGGTCGAATGCTGCTTCTCCAGGAAGTCTGTCTTCCTTGGTCCACGACCAATAGGAGCAAAGGCAACAGCAAAGCCGCTGATCAAATTCTGAGTGGCATCCGACTGATCCCAGCGTAACTCGACTTCATTTTCTTCTACCCGCAACACATGCAGGCCAGATGGAGGCAACAGGTCTGAGAACAGTGAAAGTATTTTTTAAATAACTCAAATAAGCCAATGGTTCTTAAAGGGATAGTTCACCCAAAAATGAAAAATATGGGTAACCAAACAGTTGATGTGCCCCACTGACTTACATAGTATTTTCCCCCCATACTATGGAAGTCATTGGGGCCCTTCAACTGTTTGGTTACCCATATTCTTCAAAATATCATCCTTGGTATTCAGCAAAAGAAAGAAATTCATAAGTAAGTGAGTAATTGACAGAATTTTCATTTTTGGGTGAACTATCCCTGTAACTAGGTGGCTGTGGTCCACTAGGGGGCCTCAACAAACTTCTAATGAGGCCTCAAGATGATCAAACCATAGACTGTAAAAAAAGATGTATTAGAATAAACTAAAACAACAATCAAATCAAAATATTTCTTATTTCAATTCACCCTATCAACAACTGTATTTTTTTCTTTCAGGTATGAGGTATCAAAGTTTTAAAGGTGATTTCTAGTCGTAGAAAAGTCATGTAAATTAATAAAATCTTTAAAGGGATAGTTGGTTCACCAAAAATGAAAATTCTGTCATTAATTACTCACCCTCACGTTGCCAAACCTGTAAGACTTTCGTTTATCTTTGGAACACAAATGAAGATCTTTTTGATGAAATCTGAGAGCTTTCTGTCCCTCCATAGACAGCTACGCGACAAACACTTTAGTTCATAAAGAGATCGTAAAACTACTCCATATGAATTATGCATCCGTTTTCACAACAGAGCTGGTAGCAATAATGTTAGCTATTCAATGAGTGGAGGAAATTAAGCTATTTGTTCAGACTGTGTCAGCTTTAAATAGTTTGAGAGGTCAGTCAACAACAAGACACAAATTAATTTATGAGACACTTATAAATCTGCTTAGAATTCAGAAAATGGGTATAGTCTTGAGGTTCATATGCACATGTGGGAGTACAAGGTATTTACCAAGGAAAGAGAGGGGTTGATTTAGAAATTGAAAGATATAGGTTTAATCAATTTCAATCTATAAAATCAATTAAGTTGTGCCTTAGGACAGTCAAGAATACAGAGAGCATTTCTTAGTTATCTCAGAATAACAGATAAAATAAATATTCTACCAGTTGGTGGCAGTAATACACTATAAGTTGGATTGTCAACCGCTATTAAACCATACAAGAAGAAGAAGAAGACAATGAACCTCATTGGTTTCTCACACGTCAAGCAAACATGCTTGAGCTTCCGTTTACCACAACTGATGTGTGAGTTGATGAATGTTTATATGTGAATAAAAGCCTAAATTCAATCATCATATAAAGCAATCAAGTCTAAATTAAACCGCTCAATCCACCTGGATTCGTTTTACGATCTCTTTATGAACTTTTTGAAGCATCAAAGTGTCAGTTGCATAGCTGTCTGTGGAGGGACAGAATACTCTCAGATTTCATCAAAAAATTTCTTCATTTGTGTTCTGAAGATGTATGAAAGTCTTATGTGTTTGGGACGACATGACGGTGAGTAATTAATTACAGAATTAAAATTTTTTGGTGAACTAACCTTTTAAAGGTCATGGTATTTTTATAAAGAATTTATAAATATTTTATCGAGGAGAAAATAAATTGTGAGTAAAAATTACTTGCTTATCCAGTAAATCACGAAACGATTGTAAAACATAAATGTATATATGTTATAAAAATGTGATGGTTAATAAAGTGGGATCCTAGAGAACATTCAGCTCTTAAAATTTTTGTAATTCTGAAACTTATTTTAATTAGAATTATTGTATTTTAATCTATGGACACTCTTAGTTTCCTTAAAGGGTTAGTTCACCCAAAAATGAAAATTATGTCATTAATGACTCACCCTCATGTCGTTCCAAACCCGTAAGACCATATGGATACAGATACATTTTGGTCCAAAAATAACAAAAACTAAGACTTTATTCAGCATTGTATTCTCTTCCGGGTCTGTTGTCAATCCGGGTTCACCTGTCAATTCCGGGTGACCCTGCTGACATAAGACGCTGGCGACGTGTTATTTGGTGCGCCCGAGCTTCGTTTACAGTCTGAGAGAGACGCACACTGTATTCTACATTGTTTGCATTTTGGTATTGCTATATTTTTTAAAATGGTGCGTAATTGTGCATGTCGCGGATGTCCTAATCACCAAAAACAATGACGTAAAAGTGCATTACAACGCCGACAGATGAAAGGATTCAATGGAATCAATTCAATGGAATCAATTCAATGGAAAGGATTCCGGAAGAGAATACAATGCTGAATAAAGTCGTAGTTTTTGTTATTTATGCTTCAAAAACTTCTAACTAACCCACTGATGTCACATGGACTACTTTGATGATGTTTTTTTTTATACCTTTCTGGACATGGACAGTATATCGTACATACATTTTCAATGGAGGGACCGAAAGCTCTCGGACTAAATCTAAAATATCCGAAGATGAATGGAGGTCTTACGGGTTTGGAACGACATGAGGGTGAGTCATTGATGACATAATTTTCATTTTTGGGTGAACTAACCCTTTAAATAAAAAAAAAAAGATTGACCAGTACCAGAAAGACAAATATTGTTGTGGACAATGGAGTCAAAAGGTTAAAAACCACAGCTCTAAACTATGATAGCAGATTTAATTTGTTATAATACATACCATATCTCTGAATAATTAATTACATGACTAGGAGCACTTTAACAAATCACATTGCCAGTAAAAACACACAAACCGAATTCCATTCCATCTTAATATCTAGTTTCTTTCTAAATAGCCTCCACTTAAATAAAATGAATGGATATGGGATGATTTGAAATAGTGGAAGATCAGGAGCTGACCTCTCTCACAGTCTCTCCCTGTGTGGCCCACCCTGCAGGCGCAGCTGTAGTTCCCCCTCCTATCACTCCAACAGACACCTCGGTTCCCGCACGGCTGCAGCACACATGGGTTCTCCACTAGACGGCAACAGAGGATCAATCGAGACCTTACATTTAAAGCACCCTATCTGTCAAAGGTACAGAACTAAGGTAATGTAAGGTAGAACTAAGGGTACACAGATTTCATTGAGAGTTTCAATTGTATTCAAATCAAGAAAATAGTCTTTTAGGTGTGTAATTGTGAGGATTTTGATTAATCAAAGTCAATTAAAATCTTAATAGTTCTTATTTTCTAATTGTTCATTCTCAAATTTGTAATGTATTGTGCACTTTAGCAGGAGTAATATTTAATAGATAGTTAACATACATGTCTGGCAGCGGTCTCCAACATAACCCTCTTTACACACACACAGGTGGTTCCTCCTGTAGCCTCGGCATACACCTCCATTCAAGCAGGGATTTGGCTCACATCCATCCTGTTCTGCAGAACAAACACACATCTGTATCATAAGATGGGAAATCCTTCATTCTGAGAGGTGGGCTGTTTGTAGGAGATAGGTATGAAGTGTTTTGTGTCTCAAAACAGATTTACTGTAAGTCAGAATCAAGGGGAAAGCAAATTATGCCGAATGACAAAAACAGTTGCAAACTGGAAAATGAGTTGGGAATCAAAGCTCAACAAAAGCAGGTTTGTTTTTCTTTCTGTATTTACCATATTGTAGCACATCTTTATGTAAGTTCTGGAGTTAGCAGGCATGATTTTGTCTGCTTTCTTGTAGATGCTTCATAAATCCTTGCAAAATACAAGTCTATAAAAAGTATTCACCCCCTTGGAAGTTTTGATGTTTTGCAACGTCACAGAGGATTTAACTAGGCTTTTTTTGACACTGATCAATAGACAAATATTATTTCATATCACAGTGAAAACACATTTCTGCAAATTGGTCATTACAGTTATTAAACAAAAACTAACATTTTACATAAGTATTTAAGTTGGTATTTAGCAGATGCACCTTTTGGCAGCAATTACAGCCTCGAGTCTGTGTGAATAAAATCAGATTTGCACATTTGGCCACAGCAGTTCGCTCCCTAATTCAGGTTGCGTGTACAGCCTTTTTCCAAGTCAACCTGTTAGGTGTCACGCATACTCCATCAGGTTTTCCTTCTTGATTTTTCCATATTTTCCTGCATTCATTTTATCTTCACAAGCCTTTTAGGCATACTGCAGAGAAGGATCTCCACACACTTTAAAGCTGCCGCCACCCCACTACAATGTTTCACACAAATTCACATTAGGGATGGTGTGTGTTTCTGATGATGTACACTACACAGTATGAACTTGGCCAAAAAGCTAAATTTTGTTCTCATCAGAGCATGGAACCTGGTGGAAGTCTCCCACATGCACAGCCTCACTAATTTTAGGCACTAAATCTTGTATCTCTTTCAGAGTTGTCATTGATTTCTTCACTTCACTTTAGTTCCAAGCTGGCGCCGTGCCCGGGCTTTCTCCAGAGCCTGTACATTATTCGTTCATAATGCCATTCCATGCTTGCGATCAATATTCTTAGAGTCAAGAAGGTTAAGCCGCATATTCCTCAGATCTTTCTCAATGTGTTTGGTCCACGTCTTCTTCGGTGCAGATCTCTGCACCGACCAGCCAGCCGGCTGTTGCCGCCAAAGGATCCGATATGGCAGGCGGTCTGTGTGCATTCAACAGACATGCTCAAACCAACCTCATCCGCCTTCTCTGGACCTCTATATTCCAAGTTTTCCTTGTGTCACCCAGTTCTGGTCAGCTCGGCAGAATGACCCCCCTCATCCTTTTGCAGCTGGGCTTGGGACTGTACTTGGTTTCTTGATGGCCATAGATCATCTGTGCCACACACTTTGCATTTTTTAATTATCCATGGGATATGGCTTGGATATCTTTTACATTTGACGAAAGTCACTTGGAGCTAGTTGTAGTTTTAATTACCACTGTCAAGGCCCAGAAAGGTAGTAAAGACATCGTTAAAATAGTCCATGTGACTTCAGTGGTTCAACCTTAATTTTATGAAGCGAAGAGAATACTTTTTGTACGCAAAAACAAAACAAAAATAATGACTTTATTCAACAAGTTCTTCTCTTCCCTGACATTCTCCTACACTGTTTACATTGTAGACTTTCCAGTGTTTCTACGTCAAAAGCCGACTCGGAAAGACATGAAGGTGAGTAATTAATGACAGAATTTTCATTTTTGGGTAAACTAACCCTCTAAGTTATATCACTACATTGACTAACCAGAAATGGGACATTCCAGATGGAAGTGTATTTACATTACAATCAATTGAAACCCCTTATAGCTACACTCTTTTTAAACCAGTTGGCTGCCCCAGTGATTTAGTTCATATTAAGAGATTGTCAAATGAGGACAATTCTGTTTGAATTTGAATTTTTAGATCACATTGCAGAAATCTGTTCTCATTTTGAAATTAAAGAGTCTTTTTTTGTTGATCAGTCCACAAGTTTAAGACAGTAAAACAGCAAAACACAAGTCTAAGATGGTTAATACATTCCTGATAGGGCTGCACGATATATCGCATGAGATTGTAACGCGCATTTCACCAGTAAAGCCAGTTCCCTGATTACCGCTAAATCACCATCACCTGCTTTCAAATGGAGCGCCATTTAATAGACAGAACCGTAGATCACTGACAAGCCACGCAATATCGCGTTCATATCGCAGATGAATCGCCTTCGATAATGAACGCGATATTGCGTGGCTTGTCAGTGAACTATGGCTCTGTCTATTAAATGCCGCTCCATTTGAAAGCAGGTGATGGCGATTTAGCGGTAATCAGGGAACCGGCTTTACTGACGAAATGCGAGTGACAATCTCATGCGATATATCGTGCAGCCCTAATTCCTGATGATGTTACCTATCTCACAGTCCTGTCCAGCATAGCCCTTCTGGCAGTGGCAGAAGTAAGAGCCAGGCTGATCCTCACATGTACCTCCGTGCTTACATGGCTCAGAAAGGCATTCATCAATATCTGTCAAAACATTTACAGAAATCTGAACTCAAGCCACATTTTCACACACTGAGATGTCAAAATCTGTAAAATCTAAATGTCAATATAAAATAAGATAAATTAAGAATTTAGCATGAGCAGTGTGTTACCTGTTTGACAGCGCTGGCCGGTAAAACCGTCTTCACATTCACACAGGTAAGAGGCTACCCTATCGCGACAAGTTCCCCCATTCATACACGGCTGAGACAAACACTCGTTTATCTCTGAAGAAAAAGAGATAGTGAAAATCATTTACTTAGAAATCCCAGCACAAGGACCAGGAAGGAACTAAATTCTGTAGTTAAGCTTTGTATTTATCCTGGAAATATTTTCAGACCACCACAAAATATATATATATATATATATATATATATATATATATATATATATATATATATATATATATATATATATATATATATATATATATATTATCATTTTGTGTACAAGACATAAAACTACATGTTGTTGATCAAGAAAAGATTATTGTAGAGCCCTTCTTGGTTAAGTGTATGAATCAGTGTGAATTCACACATATATCGTCGTAGAAACAAAACGTACTTTTCAAGATGAAAATAGCCTGAAAATTTAATTCTAAATTTTACAGCCAAGAATTTAAGAAATTCGTCCTGTAAATACAAATAAATCAGGTGTTAGGCGACAAACTCGTTCCCACCCTCATTGCAGCAAGAAAGCCGAACAAAGCATGCGGATTCCTCCTTGTCTCACTGTGTACATGACCAATTTATTTGATGTGATACAGATGATGTAGTAGTTCATGTTGCCAAAGCAGCATCATGCTTTATGTCCCACAGAGAGACCGCAGAATTGTTTTGTGTTTAAGAGCTATGAACTGTATACCAAGACCTGACTACTTTCTGTAAGCACCATAACATGCTACACAAACTTTATGTTGGTTTCAAACTACAATTTGTTTTAGAGTGTTTCTACTCATTTGACATTTAGTAGGCTCATCAGCTCTTCTATCCAGCATTCCAAACCAACCAACCATTTTGGAATGTTGGTTTCAGGGTGGGAAGGTCTTGGGCAAACTTTGAACAACAAGGGTTTTGAATAAACAGCAAGTCTCCACTAACCTTCACAGACTGGAGCCTGGCTCCAGGACCCCTGGCTGCTGCAGATGCTCTGGGTGGCCCTGGGAAGGGGAGTGTAGCCTGGGTGGCATGCATACAGAGCCATGGAGCCTGGGGTAGTGGAGGAATACTGCACCTCTGCATGCTTGACTTTCACAGGGGGGCCACAGTTCAGACCTGCTGTGTGCACAGAGTATACAAAGTGTACATGAAAGTCATTCTTTTATGAATAGACTGTTTGCAGTGAGTCAGGTTTGTTAAACAACATAATATTTACAGTTATATCTAAATAATGACAAATAATACTATTAATCATTATCAAACATAGTTCAGTCATGAAACTAGATGGCGCAGGCTGATGGGTCCTTAACGCAAGCTGACGATAATTACAACATTAACTACTGGCACAAGCTGATTGGTCCATGTCACTTCTGCAGCCAATGAACTTGTTGCTCACACATTTAAATGGCTGGTTACATTCACTATAGCAGTTTGCAGCGCACTTCAGAGTTCCTTTAAAACCCTCCACCTTCCCCAGCTCCACCTGTATAGATCTGCTATGGGTTATTGATATATGCTATTTGTGCAGCACCACTATGTCTTACTCACAGCAGCGTACTGGCGTGTGTATTGGCGTACCGGCGTGTGTATTGGCAGTAACAAGTTCCTGTACTTGCTCTGATAATTGGCAGCAGAAATAATCTACAACTACAGTAATAATCTACAACAGCAGCGATTCCACAGCAGCATAGAAGATATGGTCCGCCAAGACCAAATACATTAACATTGTCATATCCATTACCATGCTAAAAATCTTCTGAGAGTTCTCGTGATTTAATTATTTACACGTTTAATTTATACTAAACACTCATAAATTAATTTTAAAATGTATAAGCTATTTGCTATTTAAGTTAATTAGAATACTTTAAGATACTCTAACTTTGTAAAGCATCCTTGGGCTTTGGAAAGGTGTAATAAAAATAAAAATTATTATTATTATTATAGAGCAAATGCAGTGACAAGACCGCACATCCGAGTTAGACCTGGAACAACATTCCTGTCCATAATTTAATCCTAACCATATCCCTACCCCTAAACCTAACCTTACACCATAAGTTATCTCTTAAAGGGTTAGTTTACCCAAAAATAAAAATTCTGTCATTAATTACTTGCCCTCATGTCATTCCAAACCTGTAATACCTTCGTTCATCTTTGGAACACAAATTAAGTTATTTTTGATGAAATCTGTGAGCTTTCTGGTCTCTGATAGACTGCAACGTTATTACCATTTTCAAGGCCCAGAAAGGTAGTAAAGACATCGTTAAAATAGTCCATGTGACTACAGTGGTTCAACCTTAATGTTATCAAATGACAAGAATAATTTTTGTGTGCAACAAATAAACAAAAATAACAACTTTATTCAACAATTTCTTTCTTCTCTTCCATGTCAGTCTCCTACGCTGTTCACGTAGTAAACATAGTACAGCGCTTCTGGGTTCTACGTCAGAAAGCCGGCTCAGTATTGGTCGATGCTGTTCATCTGAGCAGCAAGATACATGAGTGTGATGCTGGCGCAGGAGCCGACAATAAATTAGCTGCCGTTCTGACATATATCCCAGAGTCGCTGCACTGTGCATTAACATCTAGGAGACTGACATGGAAGAGAAGAAATTTTTTAATAAAGTTATTATTATTATTTTTTTTGGTCTGAAAGCTCTCGGATTTCATCAAAAATATCTTAATTTGTGTTCCAAAGATGAACGAAGGTCTTCCAGGTTTGGAACGACATGAGGGTGAGTAATTAATGACAGAATTTTCATTTTTGGATGAACTAACCCTTTAAATTAGAGGGAAATGATAGGTGAATAACACTGTTGAAGAAGCACCTGTCCCTGGTTGTAAGCCTAAACTAGGGCTGGGCGATATATCGAATGCTTTTGTCACGCGCATTTCGTCAGTAAAGCCGGTTCCCTGATTACCACTAAATCACCATCACCTGCTTTCAAATGGAGCGGCATTTAATAGAAAGAGCCGTAGTTCACTGACAAGCCACGTAATATCGCGTTCATATCGCAGATGTATCGCCTTCGTTAATGATCGCGAAATTGCGTGGCTTGTCAGTGAACTACGGCTCTGTTTATTAAATGCCGCTCCATTTGAAAGCAGGTGATGGCGATTTAGTGGTAATCAGGGAACCGGCTTTACTGACGAAATGCGCGTGACAAAAGCATTCGATATATCGCCCAGCCCTAACCTAAACTAGACATAAACTGTAAACTTGTCCCTCAAATCTGATTGGTTGATTGAAATGTTGTTTCAGAATCAACAGAGATGTTGATCCAGGAACATATTGCACTTTGTGAAAACAGGCGACGACAAGACCTACATTGCAGAAAAAAAAAAAAAAAAATTGTTGGAAACACTATAAAACAAAACACTGTGAGCAGAGGCAGTAACAGATATTTGTTTCTTTCTACAAAATAAATTATTGCTTTTCCCAAAAACATAAAGAACCAACCTGTCTCACTTTACCTAATAACACATGGCTACATTTACAGCCACGAGCAGATCCATAAATAGAGAGAAGCTGTAAAAACATCCTTTTTTGTGAAATGTTTTAGGTGACAAGGGGATGGTATTTCATCCTATCATGGAACAGCAGGACACAAATTTAATCGCACTTTGTGGAAAACCCTGTAGAATCAACAGTAACACAGAGGCCTGTAACAGCAGAGTTATAACCCCTGTTCAGAGAGAGTATCAAATGCACTGAGGACTTTATCCAGCTCCATCTCTGGGGAGGTGACACACAACCCAGCTTTACTGCAGGAACTGGCACCTGCTGCTTCGTCCTGGCATCATCTGAATGAAGATGGACTACCGCTGTTCTCCTTCTAACATGCATATCAGTTACACCCAAATGAATGAATAGTGACTACCGCAAAGAGCCGTGTGAGCTCCTGATTCATGTTGGCAAACAGCTCAGTGGGTAAAACAGAGTTTGATTACCTTCCAAAGCTGGATTGGATCCTCTGTTGATCTCACAGTGTCTTCCTATGAAGGATGGGGAGCACTCACATTTGTATTTACCAATGTAGTGGAAACATGTTCCCCCGTTCAGACAGGGACTGGAAGCACAAGGATCCGGCTTTCCTAAACATAAAGCATCAGATGGTTTAAAACATTCACGGACAGTTGGTGTACAGTTTTGTGTACACGTGTGTGCATAAACTGGGCATTTGCACAATTTTATTATGAGAGAAAGCACGGCCATGTGTGCGTCTAAATGAGGTCAACATGTGTGAGAAATCATTGATCATTACAGTAGCACTGAGAAAGAGAAACAGCTTTTCATGCATGTGCCAGGGCAAGTTGTTTTTCCAACATGTGATGAATCCAAGTGTTGAACAAACTCCAACAAATTGGATCATTACACAAGGCCAAACAGTTGCACAACTCTAATGTGGGACAAAGTTGGGATAATGAAAATCTAGAGATGAAAAGCGCTTTGGCTTTGAAGAGCTTTTATCTTTGTACAGTTTTATGGCACTCCGTGTGTGCGGAAATGCCATTTTCCAAACATGAAGAAAAGCAGATTACACTCTTATTCCACTTGACCAGAAAAGAGGAGAGGAAGGGTGAATGGGAACTGTAACATCCCCTGGGTGCTCACTGCTGGCTGGTAATTTACAGTAATACTTGCACACACTTAGGCCTTTTTATGGCAAACACAATGTGAAAGAATTGCAGATGAATGGACCTTTCAAACCTTAAGTGAAACGAGTTACATTTCATGCAAAAAAAATAAAACACACACACACACACACACACACACAAAACTCACTGATCACTAGCTATGCATATAGTTCACAGGGTTCTTAAAATGCAAATGTTTTATGTATGTTCAGACTGCTAAATGCTCTAATATCGCTTCTGTAGCAGTGTCGGACACTTGATCCAAATCTCAAATCTTATTTGCTGACACTTTTTTTATCGCTGGATGAAGAAAAACATATCTAAATTAATAAAACTGCTTTGGTGGCATGCAAATATCCATCTGGTATGAATAGCTTTATAGGAATCTATAGGGGCTTTCGCACCGAATAGTTGTAGGAACTCAGTTACAGGAACTAGCCACTAGGATAGTGGAACTAATTTCCCCCTCGGGGCCATGTTCCCGGTTGCATTTGCACCGGAAGTAGGAACTCTGAAGCGGTCGACAGTGGTGTTTTTAAAGGTGCATTATGTAACATTTAGATGGATCTATTGACAGAAATGCAATGTAATATACATAACTATGTTTTGAGTGGTGTATAAAGACCTTACATAATGAGCCGGTATGTATTTATTACCTTACAATGAGCCATTTCTATCTACATACACCGTGGGTCCCCCCTCCATGTCATGTGTTTGACCAATCACCGTACACTTACATCACTGATAGTTCCTATAGAGCTGGTTTAGACCCTACTCTGAAGTAGGAGTTATTTTAGATTACCCAAAAGGAGTTCCTAGAACTAAAATTGTTCCTAATTCCTGTGGTGCGAACACTGCAAATCCGGGTACTTCCGCCAATAGTTCTAGGAACTATGAAAAGGTGCGAAAGCCCCCCATTAATAAATTTTTTTGTGTGGAACACGTTTTGCGTGAAAATTGCCTTGACACTAAACACTTACCCACTTCACAGTGTTTCCCTGTGAAACGGTAGGGACAGACACACCGGTAGCTGTCAGCTTCTTCTTTACAAGAGCCTCCATTACGACAGGGACCAGAGGCACAGGTACTTAATCTGACTGAGGAAAAAATTAAATGCCTTATGTATCTGCAAGTAGGCAAAATGACTTCTGCAAAATGTATATGTGGTGCACTACACAATATTATGCACATTAAAAGGTAGGATGCGACTACCTTTTAATGTGTAAGCATGCAAGGACAAAATGTCAACAAGGATGGCAGATGTACCTTTTTCGCAATGCTGGCCTCTGTAGCCATACTTGCACTCACAGATGTAGCCTCCATCTCTCTCATAGCAATAACCTCCGTTCTGACACGGTGAAGAATCACAGGCTGATCGGGGCTGTACTGAAAAACACACACACCAGCTTCACCACGTTCCCTCACAGCAGGTCATTGTTTTTACCATTTACTAGTAACTTTTATTTGTGTGTGTTGGAATGATTTCATTTAAATGCACACCACAGCATAGATCCTCTGTGTATTTTAATAGCCAAGTTGAAACTTTACCTTCACATTATGTCAACATACAAATAAATCTTTCTTTTTTCATTTATTCAACATAACGCCTTTGTTGCTTTAGGGACCTTTGCCATCCTGACAACCTGGCACAAGTTTTGTTCATTTGCCATGGAGATCATGCTCAACACATGGCTTCAAGGCTCTCCAGGGCTCTTACCATATGGGTAGAAGTCCTTGTGATCAAATTCGACACCGGTTTGGCAGGTGCAGAGGTACGTGCCGCCATACTCCAAGCACGGGCCTCCATCCGGACATGGTCTGTTGTTACTACAGGGTGTTTGTGTTACCTCTAAGAATTGAAAAAATGAACCGAAATTAATTGTTATACAAATATTTGTGCAATACAAGTACTTTTGAAATACGTTTGTTAGAAAAAAAAGGTTGCCCGCACTCTTCAGATGGATACAATTTTCTCTGGTGATCAATAAGCGTGTTGCTAATGACTCACACACAAATTTTTAGTGCTTTTCATCATCATCAGCAGAACGGTTCTCAATGTAATGAATTTCCAAAAATAAATGATTTAATATGGCAGAGGTCTTCAACTTAATGTTCTGCAGACTTTAAAGGGTTAGTTCACTCAAAAATGAAAATTCTGTCATTAATTACTCTCCCTCATGTCGTTCCAAACCTGTAAGACCTTTGTTCATCTTAGGAACTAAAATTAAGATATTTTTTATTAAATCCATGAGCTTTTTGGCCTCCGATAGACTGCAAAGTTATTACCACTTTCAAGGCCCAGAAAGATAGTATAGACATAGTTAAAATAGTCCATGTGTCTACAGTGGTTCAGACAATGTTATGAAGCGACAAGAATACTTTTTGTGCACAAAAAAGCAAACAAAAATACAGACTTTACTCAACAATTTCTCCTCTTCCATGTCAGTCTCCTATGTTGTTCACGTAGTAAATACAGTGCAGCACTTCTGGGTTCTACATCAGAACGCCAGCTCATTATTGGCCTGACACTGTACATGTGAGCAGCATGATGCTTGTGATGCTGGCGCAGGAGCCAGCCAATAATGAGTCGTATGGACTGACATGCAAGAGAAGAAATTGTTGAATAAAGTTTTTTTTTTTTTTTTTGCACAAAAAACATTCTTGTCGCTTCATTAAATTAAGGTTGAACCACTGTAGTCTATTTTAACAATGTCTTTACTACCTTTATAGGCCTTGAATGTGGTAATAACGTTGCAGTCTATCGGAGGGTGAGTAATTAATGACAGAATTTTCATTTTTGGGTAAACTAACCCTGCATTCATTCAGTGTCGTAATTACGGTAACAATTCTGAATTTTTAAAAGCCTTTATGTGTTTGTAGAACCTGTAATTACAACATGTACACATTTCATTTTCTGAGAGCTAAGACCTTGTACTATGTGGTCACTGCAGATTTATTAGGTGTGTTCAACTCGAAAGGGTGCTGTGAAGACCGATCTGTGTATGACATCAAAGTACCGCGAGAGCAATTCGAAAGCATACAGAGCTTTATTTATGGTAATTACGACATGGCATGAAAGCAGCATTTGCTCCAACCTAAATCAAACACACCTGACCCAGCTAATCAAGCACTTCTGGATCACACTGAAGCAGTTTGGAAATAAACTTTTCAGGACAGTGGGTCTCCAGGAGCAGGGTTGAAGAGCTCTAAAGTAAGGTATGATTACAACTCATTCCATGCTTAGCTAACTTTACTCAGAACAGAAAAACCATGCAGGTGGAACAGTGACATAACAATTCTACTTGTGTCCAAATGACATATTTGCGATGCTAAATGTTTGGCCTGGTGATGAATAAAACACATTTGAATTAACAACACTATACTTATCTTTTCTACAATCTTTTCGAGTAGCCTTTTACAGTAGAAACCAGATAAACTCCCTCTTAATGTAGATCAACAATTAGCATTATTGTCCTAACAAACTGCATACTTAAAAATAGACCTTTGCCAATTGCTTTCAGCTGAAAGTAGCTAAAACTGGTCGCTAAATGCCACAAGATGACATCATACTGGTGAGTCCACTGATCTATATTAAAATAAATATTGATCAGTGGGCGAGTCATGGAGTCTAGGTAAGCTTTGTCCAAGAAGTTGCTACATTTGTCGCTAGGATTTTGAAAAAATTCTCAAGAGGGGCAGGGAAGTTGCTAAATCTAGCGACAAAATCGCTAAATTGGCAGCACTGCCTCCCATACCTTAATATGGCCTTTGGAAGTTTGAGTCTTTGAGAAATCTATTCTGCATTTGTTTGCAGTTAATACATACCAAACTGACAGTAGAGTCCAGTGAAGCCTGTCGGACATTCACAGGTGCCATTCACATCAACACAAAATCCTCCATTCTGACAGGGACACTCCTCTGTAGGGATTTAAATGTGAAGTAGAGAAAAAGAGGCAGATAAAGGACTTTTGGAAGAAGATCAGCATAGTTTTCACTTTTCTGGTTAAGTAAACATTCTAACCATTCTAAAATATGTTGCTCTTTCTCTTTCACATCAGTCAAATTGGCACAAAGTGTAGATTCAGTGGAAGCATGTGTGGGAATGTCACATTGTGTGTGTGTAGTTAAGAATAGTGTTCTGTGGTGGGATTTGTTGTACTGTTTTTTATATAAACTTGTTTCTTGGGTCAGTCTTTCCCACAACTTTTCCCTCACAGTTCACAGAGTGCTGGATGACAGCAAGTCAGTATTCTGTACAGCTTTTCCATACAGGAAGTCTTTTTACTTTTTTCTTTCCCCAGTAATTGCAGGAGTGGATCAAAGTAAGTTGCTGTATCACTGTTAAATTGCTTTCTTTTGAAGTCCAGGGGACTTGTGTGAGGGTGTTATTTTTCTGATAATATGTAACATGTTTTTGATCAAAATGTATGACCCTTGGGGCAATTAATAGGTTGTTAATTCGCTGGAGCTATTTTCATTTGTTGTCTCTAAGGCTGGTGTCTTTGATCTCTGTGCCCCATTAGACACTCCTGGGTTCTCCCTGTGAGCTTCTGCCTTCTCTTTCTGAGCGGACTGCACAACTTTTTCCACTACACATTCCAAGTGAGCCGGGCAGGAAGGTATTCTGGAGATTTAGGAGAGTCTATATAAGCATCAATAGTTATTTCAGCTCCAAGGGGAATAGGGTGAATTTGCTGCAAAGTGCTTTTAAATCTTGGGGGACAAAGTGTGCAGTGGACACAGTGACCCTGGTAGCAGGGACACTGACTGACAAGGTAGGCTACAACTAAATGAGATAAAGCAAAGGATGAGGATGTTGTACCTCATATCACTTCATAACCCAAGCCTTTGTGATTCTGTGGTTGGATGTCAGAGCGTCCAAACACATCTCACCTGCTTTGTTGCAGGGAAGTGAATTCCAAACATTAGGACTGTCTCATAAAACAGAGACCCTTTTAAGTCTAGACAAGAGCCCTTCCTCTTGTTGGTAAAGTTGTAAAAAGTGCCATAAAGCAATTATTTACAACATCAAGCGACTTGCTGCAAAGGCTGAGCAGTAAACTGGGTGAGGCTGTGTAGGTTTGGATAATTATGCTCATCCATCACGGCTGCACAGTCTTCCTCAGGCAGTGCTTCAAATTCCTGTGGGATAATGCTGTCTGCCTTGTTCTTCCTCCATGCCATGTTCCTGCCTATTTGCTTGAGGAGAGTAGCTACTAGTGCACTAAAGTCTGAAACTACTATACCTTCACAATCGTCACCATAATAACCGGGGGTACAGGTGCAGTTGTAGTTTCCAGGGCCAATGTACTCGCAGATTTGACGTTTTTCACAACTCTCTCCATCACAGGGAACTGTAAGTGATATTACATAAGTGTATGTATTACAAATGTGTGTGATCTTTAAGGAAAACAATGAAGAGATTAACCTTAGCAGGAACTTGAAGAACATTTTACTTGCCTGTCTGATTTGCAGCATCGGTGGTGGAGGAATTTTCCATTACAACTAACTCTGTTTTACAGGAAAATAAAACATTTTTAAATTATATTCTGGAGGTACTTTGGGGGCAGCTTGATTTAGTACATGAACAAAAATGTAGAAAAATTACATCTCACATTAAATTAAAGCAAATCCATGCATGAAACGGCAACCAAACCTCATTGAAAAACTGATTCTTACTGATTCAACCTATTCTACCAGTGAACCATAACCAAGCATCTGATAACTATGAGATGAAGCTGACACTATTAGAAAATAAATCGGTTCAATTAATCAGACATGTGGTCTGGAGCCATAGTTATTCTAGAGCATTCCCTTTCTTCATTCATTTCACTTTTTCAATTTCTTTGTGTCAATCCCAGTTGGAAAATGTTACAGCAAGCCAAATATAAAAGGGAAAGTAGGTGGCTGGCTGTGTAAACATCTTCTATCGTTAAACATTTTTTCCCATTGCAAAGGGAAACAAAAACAAAGACTGGATAATGTGTTGCGGCTGGCATTTATAAAGTGAGATGGTGGGTTGAACTCAAGAGAGTAAAAGCACACCTGTCTCACAGTGGCTTCCAGTAAAGTTTGCCGTACAGGTGCAGGTGTAGTTATTCAGCAGGTCTTCACACACACCTCCATTCAAACATTGCATGGATGCGCATTCATTGATGTCTGGGTTCAAAAACACATGATTCATTTGTCAGTGCAGATACTCTGAGATCTTGGAACAGCTTGGTTTGGACTGTATCAATACCTTAAGATGTGAGGATGTATGAAAGTTCATGCAGGTGTATGGTTTCATTGACCAGGTGTCTAGCATTAACAGTAATCTGGTCCCATGTAGAAACAAGGGTTCAAGATATGCAAAGGTCAGCGATTTAGTTTCCAAAGTACTTCCCAACTGGGCTTGTGTTTCATCAATAACCTCCATTGTGGGAAGCCCAATTTGTTAAGCAGGGGAATCATGTCAGTTCTTTTTCCTAAAAAGTCAGATCAAGGTCTGCTTAGAGAACTTGGAATATTTGGAACATAAAACCTGACCCAATATGAAAACACAGGGAAAGAAATCAAAGTAACTGATAATATATTTCCATTTACTAGCTGCTCTTAAAAGTATTGTACTATAGCAGTCTTCATGAAGTCAGTCTAGATAAAACCATCTGTCAAATGAATAAGTGCGGGCCTAATGCGGAAAAAAGGAAATGTTCCCTGGGGAAAGCTGTGGCCTTTCAGTGACACTCCCATGATCCATACTCACCTGACTCACATAGGAACCCAGTGTAACCTGCTTGGCATACACAGGTGAAGTTGCCGACACCCTGTATGCACTGTGCTCCATTGAGGCATGGGGTCTCTTGGCACTCGTCTATGTCTGCAGGCAATAAACACAGACACACACACACACACACTGAATATTTATTCAGCTGATTAATATATCCTCCACACCGTTCCCCTCACTCTGAAACTATGCACTTCTGGCTGTGAAAGGTATTAGAGGTTTGATACATCTCTGCAGGCTGGACTGTGGGAACGAGAAGGAGACTGAAGCCAGCAGAGTGCTAAGGGAGGAGGGGAGGACAAATTCAGTTAGGAGAGAGGCCACAGCACGAAAAGAAGAGCGTACTAAGTTCACAACTCGCATCCATTTTCACTCGCTACTTTAGACCTCATTGGACAACGTTTTGAGAAGAGCCTGCAGTGGACGTTGGAGAAATGCGAGCTTCTAAATGATTATTGGAGCGATACCATTACGTTTTCTTTTGATGAACTTAGCATGCGATGCATAATTGAAGTATCAGGTATTTACCCGTCTCACATGTTGTCCCTATGAATCCCAGTGGACACAGGCAGATGAAGTGGTTGATTTTGTCCACACATGTGCCTCCATTCTGACAGGGGTATGAGGAGCACTCATCAACCTCTATCAAAACACAGAAAAGAACGACAAATATGACATGTGACTTTTATTAGATGTGCACACAAGAATGAAAACATTAGGGAATCCTAAAGTGCAGGGGGTGGAGGAAAAGGTAATGATTTGACCAAAGCAAAACGTTGGACGGACTCTACTGTATGTAAATTACATACAGATGTGACCAGGGGAAATTCTCTCCCTTAGGTTGTCCCCCTGGCTTGCAGGGTGGAATTCTGCTTTTACAAGTTGAGTTTCTCTTTCCTGGCAAGGACGAACACAAAGGATGAGTACAGGTTGTGAGGGATGGAAGGATTTCATCATTCATTTACCTATCTGGCACCTGCGTCCAGTGAAGCCAGCTAAACACGAGCAAGTGAAGGAGGGATTTCCAGTGATGCAGTCATCAATGCAACGGCCACCATTTTGACAGGGCCTTAAGTTTGCACAGACAAAAGCTGAGGAGGACAACAGAAAAGAGTCTGAGCAGACTGACATTTTCCTGTTTGTACTGTCTATAATCTTTTCTAATTTGCTGGATTCTTCTTTTTCTTTCCTTTAGTGGTGTACCTGAGTCATTGCAGCCACCCACTTGCACCTGAGAATCATCAATACGAAAGACCCAGCGACCAGGATAGCCCACATTCGTGGTGGTTTCAACATCAACAATATCATCTGTCCGAGAGCCTGGGATGTTGAAATAGCGCCTCCCATCGCCAGCATTAAAACCTGCCTAGGAAGAGAGTGGAAGTGTGGGGGAGTTCTCTCAAGAGTGGTTTCTTTCACAATTTAGGTTCACTATTGCAATTTCAGTCAAGACTAAAATCCATGATGGTGCTAAAAAGTAAAGGCAATGACCTTACCTGTGCAGCTATGCCCCCCAAGCCTGCTAGGTCACCACCACTGGTAGCATGCATCCCCGTTGTCCAGGTAATATTGTGATACTGGAAGATGGTGAAGGAGAGCTCACCATCTGTGATAAGAACTACTTGAAATGTATTGACCTTTAGAATAGAGCAGAGGGCAAGTCAGTTGCCACAACCAGTATGCAGAATTTTCTTTATTAATGTTAGATCAGGATTTCTGGTCACATTTTATATTATGTGTTTTTAACAACTATGTACTTACATATAAAAAAAAGTTAGCTATAATATACTTGTTCATGTTGTTTTGCAAGAACACTTGTGGTGCTATTTAGGTGCGATATGGGTATAAGGTTAGGACACGTTTGGTGGTATGTTTAAGGGTGGATTAAGGGGTAAAAGAAAGTCAACAGTGTAATTATAAATGTCATTACAAAAAAAAATTACAGATGTAATATGTAAGTTTTTTAAATACAAGTACAATTTGAAACATGATACATGTGATACATTGATACAATGCACAATAAGTGCATTGTATCAAAAGATTAATTTAAATGTTAGTACATAGCAGCTAAAGACACTTAATATAAAGTAGGACCAGGTTTCTTAACTCTGGCCCTCGAGATCCACTGTCCTGTAGAGTTTATTTTTGACCAGGGTTGGAGCTAAACTCTGCTGGACAGTGGAACTTAAGGGCCAGAGTTGAGAAAATCTGTTAGATGGTCTTCTATCTAGAGAAAACACATGCTATGTTGGTTTTGTTAGTTTAAAGGACATTAACTTGGTACCGGAGTTATTGAGCTGCCACCAAAAAATGTGACTTGGTGCCAGGTAGCAATCAGCACCCATGTGGTGACAAACATAGGGAACTCAGGGAAGTAACGATTAGCGTCTGTAGTGGCTCTTCTCAGGATAGCGGGATCTTTGCTCTCTCGATAAAAGACTTTTCCTGCCCTCCGGTTGTCTACATCTGCCCAGAACGGAGCCACCACCCTGCGGTCTCCAGCAATAGGGAATGCCACAGGAGTAAACTGGGACACCTCCCTCAGAAAAGACACCAGGCCATTGTTGTTGACCTACAAGACACGGGGGTAAAAAAAAAGCAAGTACATGCTCAGGGTTAGCAGAGTAAGCACACAAAGCTTCCTTCAGCTCACCTTCCTGGCACTTATTCCCAGATTCCACTGCTGAAGCTTTACCACACCATGAGCTGCATGTTTGGACATTCACTTTCTGAGTTGCACACATAACATATTTCATCTCAATGAAATTCTTTCCACACTCAAGTATACCTGATGACAGAGACTGGGTTAGTTCACTCAGGAGTACTGCAGAGTCGAGAAAACGTAGACCAACAGAAATCAAATGATTTTTTTCATGCAGGAGGACTTCAAATCATCAAAAACTCAGTTGTAGTGAGTCTTGGAGTAGATATTGCGAACAGTAATCTCATGCTTATGATGTATGGAACATGCTGACTGGGGATAAGCGGAGACAAGCTGAGGTGTCCAGCAGTGTGTTGACACTCGAGAGTGAGCAGTAGCATTGCAGGATGAAAGAGTGAGGCAGGCTCCTGTGGCAGATGTATCCTTTCCCCATCAGGGAACAGACAGCTGCCTTGTTCTGCCAGACATCCACGTCTTGCAGCTGAGAAAACCGGAGCACTGTTCAGACACGCATGCACACTCTGACACACCTGCCCTGGCTCTGGTCTACTCAAAGTGGTTTTAGAGGGTGAGGCCCTTATAACTGCCTCTAAAATAACCACAGAGCCCAACACTTGCTTTGCTGACCACTGCCTTTGCTCTGTTGACTGAGTCTACTCCTGTGATGAATGTCCAGCCAGGCTGACATATAAGAAACCTTAAAGCATTCACAGGGGCAAAGTGTTACTAAAGTGATATGAATATGAAAGCAAATTCACTGAACAGGCAAATTGGTGTCTGTGAATTAATTGTGCCAGTGCTCCCTGCTTCACCATTTAAGTGTAGTTTTTGCAACCAAACTTTCCCCAATAGTTCTCAAGTGGGAAGATTGGAAATTATTTCTCACCAAAACTGTTCTCTGATTTCCTCAGAAATACCACCAATCAGCACAGAGTTACAGTAAGAGAGTGGGTCTAACATATGCTAGTCAGTTTGCACCTGCTTTGTCACACCCCCTCTCCAGGCGTTCGTCCCCTAATGCCAGCTACCCTGTCCCTTAATTTCCCTCATCTGCACCCAACTCTGGCAGCAGCAACAGCAACAAAGGCAATGTCAGACACATGGCCTTTCTTCTCCCCTCCCCATGCGTATGGAAACCATAATTCTGAGGCCTTTGCTGTAAAAACAGTAGAGGAAGTTTTGTTTGGCCTGACTCGGGTGCTTGGTTAATTGGCCGACCGCAGTCTTCCCCTTTCTGCATCAGAGTGCTGTGGCAAGAGTGTGGTTAACATGGAGAAGCAGAGTGAAGCCTGC
Organism: Chanodichthys erythropterus; assembly: GCF_024489055.1. NCBI lineage: Eukaryota > Metazoa > Chordata > Actinopteri > Cypriniformes > Xenocyprididae > Chanodichthys > Chanodichthys erythropterus. The sequence goes on along the minus strand of NC_090241.1, from coordinate 18,155,901 downwards.
AGGGCCACAACTCTGGGGTCATTGAGAGGAGCCCTGTGAGATCAGGAGAATGAAAGAAAAGACAAAGAGTGAGATGCAGGAGAGATGGAAACGATGGAGGAATGGAAAGTGCAGGCACAGTTCACTGACAGATACAAACCCTTGACAGGAACCAAAGTGTGATTTAGTGTAAATGTTTCACAAATGACCAAAACACTTGAGAATGGGCTGCAGTACTAAACCGTTGCATGCTAATGATATAAGCAGCAAACTGGGAAAAGAGAGTTGTATAGCCGATTGGGACAGCAGCGTTTTGACCTGTGCAAGCATTGGAGAGGTAGTAGCAACAGTGTGCGGAGGTAATGAATGGAAATTGCTTACCTTGCTGCTAAATTAGCAGCGGAAATCTCACTAAGCACTACATTAGCGATTATTCTCTGGTGCTGTAATATGTGCTGGCATTTGTTCTGATCTTTTTGTAGCATCTGGAAGAGGTTAATCTAGGTGCTTTTCCGCCATGACCTGGTATCTTATTAAAAGTACTGTAGGATAGAGTAGTTGGATCTAACCACAGACTAAAGCTGAATAAAAGCAATCATATCTTGTATGAACATCCCAGCTATCTTGGATGTAAACATTCTGACAGATAGAAACTATAACACTGTAAAACAAAAGATTTGATGAGGTAGATCAGATTTGCGTAAACATCATTGCGTCATCAATCACAAAATAATTTAGGCATATAAACTGAATTATTATTAATCTTTTTTTTTAAATTATTATTATTTTTTAAATATTTCTTTCTAGGTCTACATGGTGCAACTTGGAGTTAATTCATTTTAATTCTAAAATAAATTATCACCTGGATGCCAAAACAAATCCCTCCATAAAAAAAGGTGCCCAAAGATCAGCTTGGAAAAACATGGGATCTTAACACACAAACTTATACTTGCTCTTCCTAGTAATTTGAGGAAAAAGCTGAAGTGGATATGTTTGTATGAGTGACCTTGGCTCCTCTTGCTCCACGCCCTTGTGTGGCCAGGGTAGGATTCTTTATCATGACTGGCATTCCACAGAATGCCAAACCATGACCCTTCGTATGGCACTGCTCTCATTTATATCTTAGAATAATATACAAAGATTTTCACTACTCTTGGAAAAACAACTTAAGCTCAGTATAGAAAAATTAATTTCAGTGGCTGCCCCTATTGAACTGAGTCCAAATATTAGCTCAAAGCTTAGCATATGACTTATCTTGACATAAAGCAATACACGCTAAGCTACCCCGCAAAATCACACATATGACCTCACATACTTAGCTAATATTTGGGCTACTTAAGTGAAAAGGAGGAGGAGCAAAAAGCATAGAGAGAAAAATAGATAAAGAGAAAATCCCTAAAGGTTGAAGATTGCCTCTCTATAGTTGCGCAAACATGAAGTGTTATAGTGCTGAGGATGAGCTTTAGCAGATGTGCTCTTAGTGTGCCGTGAAACCTCAAATCTTTCTGTCCCCATCATTTTCCCTCTTCTGTTTTGACTCAACTGTTGGATGAACAATTCTATGCCTAATACAATTATAAACATCCTTTTATAGCTTCCCATACAAACAACTTATTGGGAGGTATTGGTTTCTTAACTTGTGGTCCCCGAAAATAAGCCATGGTGTTCTGTTCCCCATCAAAACTTAAACCAGTTTCATTCACAATAATTTCAAGCTTTCTGTTTTTTACATTTGCTGGGGAATTCTATGTTGTGCTTTCCTCTCTAGCCTTGGATCTCATCCTCTCTGCTCTTCATCCCAGTCGTTCATAAGGTTAGTTAATTGAGAGCCTGCGTTGTTTGGCATCCCTGAGACACTTTACAGATGCATCTGGGTTCTGTTAAAGGGATCTCTCCTTTCTTCACTAGAGCAGCTGGACAGGTCCAGTGGGAAGACCCCTGAACTTGTTATCTGAGGCTGAAGAAGAGGAGGAGGAAGAGGATGAGTGAGGGTAAATGAGGGGAGAGAGGAGAGGTCACAGCTACATGTGAAATCTCTCAGACCCAAACAACTGGACAGAATTGTGGAACAAGAAACAGGATATTTTGGACAATTATCAGTTGATAAAGGGTCATGCAGAGAGGACATATGGACCAGGCACTGTGACCATCTAGGCTCTGGATGGCAAAGAACTTGCTGGTGAGATGAGGCTCAAATGTGGTTAACAGAGTAGTTATTTAAGAGTTATTTATGTTCTATGTAATTTATAGCAGTAGAACAGTATACCGTGAAACTAATCTGTCCACTTGTATTGTATTATTTCAGCTATTTTTAATACATTTCCTCGGCCTAACAAAAGAGTTAAGAGTTAGTTTTGTGAACAAAGCCTAGTTTCAAAGCCTAGAACAAAGTTCATTCATTCATTCATTCATTCATTAAAAAAAAAAAACAGCTCTGAAAACGTATTGTCATGCCAAAAAAAGTTAATTGGACACAGGAATATAGGCCCTGTTTCTACCTGGTATTAAGAGGCGTTTTGGTAGATCGGATACACCTGATATTTTAATCCGTCTCTTTTGTCCACTATCAATCACTTCTATCCTGATTTCTTCGAGGGGAGAGTCTATAGGCGGGTTAATGTTTTTTTTTTTTCCCAGATATTTCAATCTAATGGAAAAAATAAGCCTCGCAATTTATGAACGTGCCTGAAGGCGACAGAAAAACATACGCAGAGCAGCAGCTTTCCATAGGCAGCGGGCAAGACCAAGCCGAACGTGGTGAGTACGTGTTAGAAATCAGGAATGGTGAGAGAACATTGTGCTTGGTACATTTTTTGTCTTCAAACCAAACTTGGGTCTTCAGATTACAAAGTTTAAATCCTGTCTGGCTAGCGCGCTTCCCATAATGTTTAATGCCGTTAAGTCAGTAGGCAGAGAGTAGATGGTCTTTTTCACTGTTCGAACACATTCGACCAAATGAGCGTTTCCACTATGAAAGCACTCCGGTTGAATGCGTTTTTGATTAACTCTGGAAGTGGTCGAAAGTGGACAAGCTCAAAATGTTTTACACCCCGTTTACACCTGTATTTAGTGTCGTCCACTTGTGATCCGATCGACCAAAACACATCTTAATATCAGGTGGAAGCAGGGCCATAGTTGTTAAGAAAAAGACAAATCCCTGTTATCCCTGCCAGTAAAAAAATAAACTGCCTTGAAGCTGAGGCAGAGATCAGTATTTTTGAGTCCTAGTTATAGTATTATAAATGCTATTCAAATTATCACGAAGTGAATGAGCAAATGTGAGAAAGGTGAGGAGGTGAAACATGCAATAGCAGGCAGTACTGATCCTTCTTTTCGCTTTAGGAAAGCTCTTACAGTAATACCCTGAGACAACTCTCAAGAACCACCTAAAATTGTTTGGTTCAAGAGCTTTTCTGTTTTTCCAAGCCCCGAAGGCTTGGAATGCCCTTCCGGAAGAAATTATCCATGAGGATCTGCCCTTGTGTAGCCTCTGAAATCTCACCTGTTCAAAAGCAGCTCTCTTGAGGAAGAGATCAACATGTGGCTATAGCGTGCAATAAAGCTGAAGTGTAATTGATTCTGTTCAAGCAGCTCGAGCGCATTACAGAAATCTTGACCGTGATTTTAATGCTGTCGCATGCCTCAATGCACCGGTGACTTGCAAAATCTTATTCAGATCGACCTGCAGTTACCTCCCAGTTTGTACTCGGTGCACCCTTTCTGTAGTTACCACCCATTACTGTACCGTCAGTCCTCTTCTGTTCTATCACATTGAGCTAATCTAATTTTAGATCTTCGCTGCTATCCACAGCAGGTCTTATCTTGTTTCCAATTCACATTAATATTTACATTGTGCTCTGAGATATGAGATACCTCTCAGGGTGACGCACAGATGCATCACAAGTTAAACTAAGTTCTGTAGACAACCCTGCACTATTTCAGCAAGCTGCATTTGCCAGAACATGAATCTAAGTGACTTCATGACTTTAAAATAGGAAACACAATATTACCCCTCAAAGTTGTGAGGGCACAGTTGTTTGAATGACATGTACTGGCTTGGGTGGGAGAACGGTTCTGTGGCATGTCTGCTGTGTCAATCGTCCGCTGCATTGGGATTGTGATCTCATTCATCCATTTGCTCGCAGACCAGTCTGGAAACGTAGCCTCTGTTGCCGTGGTACCTCGGCCAGGGAATGGGATGGAAATATGGTAGTAAAGATGGGTGCTTCGGGTAGGGCAGCGTATTTTGGGAGGCAGAATGACTGGGATGCTGCATCAAAACAGATGGTGTTAATTTACAAGGATGGAGCTTCCCCTGCGGAGGCTGAGAAGCTTACATGACACAGATCAAAGCCGCTCTCGCCCTACCAAAAGCAGGACGCAACTATGATCAAAGCACCGAGACCTATCAGAGCACTCGCCACACTCGCTGGTTCTCTCGATGACAGTCGTTCTTGCCGTTTCTTCTCTCTCCCTCACTCTCTCAAACCACAGTTTATGCAGATGTGTTGCAGCCTGTCATCTTTTCTCTAAAAACCATCCAGTAGTTCAGTCACTGTGTAGGGCCATATGTAACCTGTAAAAACGTTGTGGTCCAGAGGCTCATTATCCAATCTCAGGCTATAAGACCTGGCTCTGTTTCCCTCAAAGACACATAAACAAACCAATTAAGCTACTGAATGAAAGACCTGATTCTCCTGCACAACACTCACACACATACAAATACAAACATTGAATCTGTACTCACATAGAGTCCGGTGTGCCATTCTCCGAAGAAAGGGAAAGCCACGGATATTTCTATCAGTCCTGATCCCCCATCATCTTGCTCGATGGTCTGGGAGTCACCTTCATCCAGCCCAAATGGGTAGAAATCCTCCAGAGGTACAGCTGCCTCCACACCATGAAGCAAAATAAGAAGCATACACATGGAAAGCACTGGTCTCCTCAGCCACCCCATGACCTTGTCTGCACAGGGATGGAGAGGAGAGGACTAGGATCCTGGACACTTACAGAGGGCAAGAAGACAACTCTAAACACCAGTGCCAAATGCTGAACCAGTGATACTCTCCTTGTCTTGATTCTCCCTGTTTCTGTAAACTTTCCTCTTTTAGTTTCAAATTCCACCCTTTGTTTCCTCTCAGATCTTCTCTTAGCCCTGGTACTTGGGCTGTTGGTCTAAGACAAGGGGGTAGATTCCTTGCATTCTGTGTGCTGCTGGGTGCTCAAGAGCTGCTGTGCTCCGTGCCGCTCACTGAAATGAACAGAGTGAGAGAGAGAAAGGAGGAGAGGGAGCAGAGTGATTCGGCTCTATTTTTTTTTTTTTTTTTTTTTTTTTACAATCCAGTGACTTGGTCCCTGATGGTTAGTTTAGAAATATCCTCAATAAAACCTCTATTCTGCCTGCCAAAGGAGTTCTTTCAAACCCAGCCCCACCCCCCCAGGGATTCACTACCTTGCATGATTAGGAACTCTCATCCAATAGCTGAGGAGAGACCGGTAACTGGATAAGCACTGGGTGGAGCTATGGTAATCAAAGGGCTGCTTTAAAGAGACTCTGACAGGGCACTCTCCTCTGCTCTTAACCTTTGCTGAGAAATACCCTTACCCACAAGCACATGTCTCAGTGTTGTACAAACTACCACATGGCAGTGTAAGAGTTCCAGAATCTGGCATGTGATATGATGCATATATAGTGCACTCCTTGTATATTGTGCTCAAGATGCATGTTCAAGAGGAGGAAAATATGCAAAAGCCCTTTGGTTTGGAATTGAGATGTACTGAAGTCTTGCTTACTCTCTGAATATCAACTTTCCTGCAAATTAATCTCACAAGACATTCGATTTTAAATATGCCTGAGAGAATTTCCCCAAAACAAAATGAAATTCTTTTTACCCAGGGGGTCATTAGTAGCAGGAATTAAATCATGGAGCCAGAACATCACATGGATCTTTTATAAGTTGTTATAGCTTATTTGTACACATCATTGTACAAACTACAGCAGATATGGCAAAACCTGACAGCAATTATTCAGACCACATACATCAATCTGGTTGTTATTTTTCTTGTTTTAAATGTTTTATTGACTCAAAAAATGACTTTGTGATGAAACAAAACAGTTTCCTAATAGTTATTATATGGTAACAGTATAATTCGCGATTAAGAATAATTTCAATACCCATAAGAGAAACACCATATAGAAACACATTAACATGAAAACAACATTTGTAGGTTAGATATAATTCATTTTCTGTCCTGATTCACTCTAGCTGTAATTTAGCTAATCGGTTACTAAAACAAGATGATCTTATTCTCTAAATGGTTGTGTGATTAAATAATGATCACCATAATTATTTAGGTTACAGAGTGCCAAGTTAAAAAGAAAGTAAATAGAGAACAATTGTGTGGTTTGATACACAGCTTGGGGACCTGGGTGTGATTTTTAAGGTAGGTTCAGATGTTTAAAACTGTGTGTGTGTGTGTGGGGGGGGGGGGGGGGGGGTTAATTGAAACTGTGCTTAATGCTCTAAGATGAACAGGTATAGACTTAGGTAGATTTATAGTCTGTTTCAACAGCTTGCTGAACAAATCCTTAAAACAATTTGGCAATTGAGAAGCATTTTGTGAAACAGTGATCTCTTTGTTTGTTGTTATTGGGTTCTTATGGTGTGGATCAGGATTACTTAAAGTATTTGTGCAAATGTAGTCCAACAATTCTCCCTGAGACCAGTGATTTTGTGTGTTTTTAAAACCAAAGTGTGTGAAGTATGCGTGTGTAACATTTTTGATTATGCATAAGTCCATCCATGTAAGCACTGGCCCTGTTTCATTGGCCTTTGAGAGATTACAAACATGTTAAAAAGCTGTCAGTTGGTCACTGTGGGCTGAATTCCCAAGCCATTGTGTTTTTTAGAGCCCCAATCTCAGCATCTGCTTCATATATGCTTGCCTCCTTTTCATCTCCTGCTCCAACTGTTCTTTCAGTGTGCAAACCTAAGAAACACACAACTGTTATTGCAAAGCAGTCATGTATTCAGCAGAGGCTTCTTTGCTTTTGAATGTTATGTAAATTTACACTCTTATAATGCATGTGGTCACATCTTTATAGCTTCCTCAAACCTGTTCCTCCAAACAGTGGACCCTCTGGCGGTGAGCTTTCTCCCGAGCCTCCAGTGCTCTCTCTGCCTGCTGCTGGGAGTCCCTCATCCGTTCTGACTCTAGGTCCAGCTCTTGCCTGTGGTGAGCCGTCACTTCCATGAGCCTCTGGGAGTGAGTCTGCTCCAAGATAGAGATCTGGGACTGCAAAGACAACACATAACATCCTGTCACAGGCAAATCCAATAGACAAACAAAAAGAGCTGAAAAAGGAATATGACACATTTTTATATTACTAATGGTGCTTTGTAATATTAATATTACTATTGCTCACTTGAATAAACCCCTAACCCTGGGCATTAAACTCACAGTTTAGGCTACAGGCATGAATAACACCTCAAATCATGTGGCTTATTGAGAAGAACTGTACATCTATACTTTTCAAAACAACCAGACTTTAAATGGGCTTCTTTGTTTACTTGGGACAAAGTATCATTTTTTATTCAGAAAACGTAAAAACTAGGTATTATTAGCATTAATACATTTATTATTAATTCTATATTACATATTATTATTTTATTATATAATATTTTATTAGCTGGAGTCTATCCCAGCATTTCAAAGAACTTTGAATGAATGGCCAGACATCACAGGTATTATTATTATTATTTTAATATGTGACCCTGGACCACAAAACGGTCAATTTTTTTGAAATTTAGATTTATACCTCACCTGAAAGCTGAATAAATATTAATTCCATTGATGTATGGATTGTTAGGATATGACAATATTTGGCAGAGATACAGCTATTTGAAAATCCTGAATCTGAGGGTGCAAAAAAAATCTAAATATTGAGAAAATCACCTTTAAAGTTGTCCAAATGAAGTCCTTAGCAATGCATATCCACTCATAAAAATAAATTTCTGATATATTTACGGTAGGAAATTTACAAAATATCTTCATGGAACATGATCTTTACTTAATATCCTAATGATTTTTGGCATAAGAGAAAAAACAATCATTTTGACCCATACAATATATTGTTGGCTATTGCTACAATAATACCCGTGCGACTTATGACTGGGTTTGTGATCCAGGGTCACAAATGTTCCTTCAGGTTCACTTATAATGTTAATAAAGTTTTATTAACTAACTGAAATTATCCATTTTTAAGGGATAACAAATATCGTACTCGGTTACTAACGTAACCTCGGTTCCCTGAGATGCGGAACGAGTACTGCGTATGGGGAAAGGTCTCCCTTTTTCCCCGCTGCTGAAGCCTTTTTCAATAACGCAGTGTAACTGCACCGTCATTGGTTCACTCATAGACAAGTTGTTGAACCAATGGCGGCGCGGCATAGCTGCGCGGCCTATGGCGACAAAGCGCGCGAATATTCCCGCCGAAATGGGCGGGGTATAGGGCTATATAAGCAGGCGTTTCGCCATAGGATTTCAGTGTCAATCGACTGAAGCGACGACCCTGAGCCGCAGCCTCGTGGCACGGCAAGTGACGCAGTACTCGTTCCGTATCTCAGGGAACCGAGGTTACGTTAGTAACCGAGTACGTTCCCTTTCGATACTTCACTCGTACTGCGTATGGGGAACGAATTCAACCACGCCGTGCCACGGCTGGGAACGATATAGCTTGCATTTGGCCAACCCAGAGGGGGGCCAAAAGGACAAGCAGAGGCAAAGCCTAACCGAACCCATGGTTACACTGAAGGAAGATACTTCCTATGGTGGCGTGAAGCGGGACTTGTTGGAGGCCGCTAATCACACCGACAGGACCCGAGCTTGTAAGGTCGTGACATCGAGGTGATAGAACCTGACAAAGGTGGACGGCGAAGACCAGCCGGCCGCCTCACAGATGTCTTGGATGGAAACTCCGTTGGACCAAGCCCACGAGGAAGCCATTCCTCTAGTGGAGTGGGCCCTGACTCCTATGGGGCAATTAGTGCCCAGTGAGGAGTAGCACAGGTTAATAGCATCCACTATCCAACGGGAAATGCGTTGTTTCGAGTCATGTATTTGATACCCTTTGGTGCGGCCGCCAAAACAAACAAAGAGCTGATCCGACTGTCTGAAAGACTGTGATCGGTCTATGTAGGTCCTCAATGCCCTGACTGGGCAGAGTAGCTGCAGCTCTGGTTCGTCCGCTGAGGGAGGAAGAGCAGAGAGCGAGATGACCTGAGCTCTAAACGGAGTTGAGAGCACTTTAGGGACGTAGCCATGCCTAGGTTTCAGAACGACCTTAGAGTCACCAGGCCCGAATTCGAGGCATGCAGGGTTCACGGAGAGGGCCTGCAAATCGCCAACACGCTTTACCGATGCTAGTGCTAGTAGCAGAGCGGTTTTTAGCGTTAGGGGCCTGAGGTCGGCTGAACCCATTGGTTCAAATGGGGCTCCTTTCAAGGCCCTGAGGACCAACGAGAGGTCCCAGGAGGGAATAGTGAGAGGGCGAGGAGGATTCAAACGCCTAGCACCTCTCAAAAAACGGATCACAAGCCCGTTTCGTCCCACCGATTGGCCAGCAATAGGAGCGTGGAACGCTGCAATGGCTGCTACGTAAACCTTAAGCGTGGAAGGGGAGCGCCCCATTTCCAAGCGTTCTTGGAGGAAAGACAGTATGGAAGATACGTCACTCTCCACAGGGTCTATGTTGCGTGTTGAACACCAATCAACAAAGACTGACCACTTCTGGTCGTAGAGGCGCCTCGTAGACGGGGCTCTAGCCTGAGAAATGGTATTTAGGACATCCTCGGGGAGGCTAGTCGGCTCCCATCGAGGGACCAGAGGTGCAGAGCCCAGAGCTGCGGCTGTGGGTGCCAGATTGTTCTGTTTGCCTGAGAGAGGAGGTCCCGTCTCAGGGGAATCGGCCACGGGGCTCTTAGAGAGAGCCTGAATAGCTCTGAGGACCAAACCTGGTTCCTCCAGAGCGGGGCCACCAGAAGGACTCTGTGCTGGTCTTCTCTGATACGCCTGATGACCTGGGGGATCAGTGCGATCGGAGGGAAAGCATAAAGGAGCGTGCTGGGCCATGTGTGGGCCAGAGCATCTACTTCCTTCGAGAAAAATGTTGGGCAATGAGAGTTGTCTTCTGAGGCGAAGAGGTCTACCTCTGCCTTCCCGAAGAGCTCCCAGATCGTGAGGACCACTTGGGGGTGGAGCATCCACTCGTCGGAGGGGATGTTGCTCCGTGACAACATGTCCGCACCCAGATTGTTCCTGCCAGGAACATGAGTCGCTCTGAGCGACTGAAGCCTCGGAAGAGCCCATTCCAGCAGACGTTTCGCCAGAGCGCATAAGCGGCTGGACGAAAGACCGCCTTGGTGGTTCAGGTATGACACCACCGTCATACTGTCTGACCGAACTAGAACATGACGTCCCGTCAAGTAAGCCTGAAAGAACTGAAGGGCTTTCATCACTGCTAGCATCTCTAGACAGTTGATGTGTAGATGGCTTTCCTCGTGGCTCCACGAGCCGAAGGCCGGTCTGCCCTCGCACACAGCGCCCCAGCCCAAGTTGGAGGCGTCTGTTGAGAGCACCGTCCTCCGTGAGACCGCCTGTAAAGGGACTCCGTGCTGGAACCATACTGGATCCATCCAAGGTTTCAGGGCTAGAAGACAGGCCCGATTGACCTTGAGACATAGGCGGCCGTGCCGCCATGCGCTGGGAGGAACCCGGAACTTCAACCAGTACTGAAGAGGCCGCATCCGAAGAAGGCCTAGCTGCAGCACCGGGGAGGCGGAAGCCATCAGCCCTAGCAGCCTCTGGAAAAACTTCAGAGGGAGATAGGCTTTGTTCGTGACAGATGCCGTGAGCTGCTGAATTGCCAGGGCGCGCTCTGGCGAGACTACTGCCGTCATACGGACCGAGTCGAAAACTGCTCCCAGAAACGAGATTCGTTGAGTGGGGCATAGCGAGCTCTTGGCTAAGTTGACCCTGAGACCCAGGCATTGTAGATGGCTGAGGAGCACGGATCTGTGGCGTTCCAGCTCGACTCGCGAACGGGCTAAGATGAGCCAGTCGTCGAGATAATTCAGAACCCGGATTCCCATCTGTCTCAGAGGGGAAAGCGCCGCGTCCATGCACTTGGTGAAAGTGCGGGGAGCCAGAGACAGCCCGAAGGGCAGGACCGTATATTGGTATGCCACCCCTTCGTATGCGAATCTCAAGAATCGTCTGTGACGGGGGGCTATCTGGATGTGAAAATACGCATCCTTCAGGTCCAGCGAGCAGAACCAGTCCTCGGGGCAAATGTGCGCGAGGATCCAGCTCTTCAACGGCCCTAAACAGGATGCGGAAGAGCTCGGCATCCATGCCCTGGCCATGCTCGATGGGTTCCAAGGGAGGCGGTGGAGCGGGGTCTTCCGGCTCGCCAGCCCATCCTTCCGCTTCGGAAGCCGCAAGAGACATGGAGTCGTCTTGTTCGTCGTCTGTTCCCCCGAATGAGACGAGGTCACTCGCTTCTGCGGAGGGACGCTGCTCAGGGCGAGAGAACAGAACGGGAGAGAGTTCCCTGGGAGGAGAGGGCGAGGCACGCGGGGGCTGGGCCGGCGTGAGCTCGCTCAACTCCTGGCGCTGAGTCGCTCTACCCCGCTGTCTTTTCCTCGCCGGCTCGCGGGAGGAAGGAGACGGGAGGGCGCGAGCGGCGAGATCGCCCTCAGTGAAGAAGGCGACCCGCGAGCGCAGGGAAGCGAGACTCATACACTCGCAGTGCGGGCATGAGTCTCCAGCGAGCGCGCCGTCTGCGTGGGGCTGGCCCAGGCAAGCAACACACTCGCTGTGTCCATCGTCGTCGTGCAGGGGGGCCCTGCAAGTACCACATGAGTGGCGGGGCATCGTGAGACGCCGCTGCCGTGAAAACGGCAATTGGGTGGCTCTTTTAGAGCGGCGTTTAAGCCGTGGATGGAGCTCTCAGGCGGCGCGCCGGATGGCGGCAGGGGACGCACAGGAAGCGGCCGGAAGCGGGAAGCGGGAGGCGGCGGCTCGGCGACAGCGCTAGGAGCTGCAGTCCGCGAGGGCGCCGGCGCTTTCTTCCACCGGCGAGTCCAGGCGAGTCCGCTGCGGGAGCCTCTTCAGACGGCGGCGAGAGCAGAAGGCGGCGAGCTTCTTCGGCTTCAGGCGGAGATCAGCGAAGAGAAGTAGATGTCGTCGCTGAAGGAGAAAACACTGAAATCCTATGGCGAAACGCCTGCTTATATAGCCCTATACCCCGCCCATTTCTGCGGGAATATTCGCGCGCTTTGTCGCCATAGGCCGCGCAGCTATGCCGCGCCGCCATTGGTTCAACAACTTGTCTATGAGTGAACCAATGACGGTGCAGTTACACTGCGTTATTGAAAAAGGCTTCAGCAGCGGGGAAAAAGGGAGACCTTTCCCCATACGCAGTACGAGTGAAGTATCGAAAGGGAACCACTTATTCCTGAGACACAAATGTGAATACAGATACACAAATGTGTTGTTTAAACAGGATGCGTCAAAGCAAACGTTCTTTCACTCATCTATTTGTCCTATTGTCAGCAAACTCAAGCTTGTGGAGCACGTTAGAAATTACCAGAAATAACCAGTGTAGAGAGCGTTAGTGATTTATAATGGGTACTATTTGCTTTAGACACAACGCTCGTGTCCGGTATAGAGAGGTGTCAGCTATTATCGATTAAACGCCAGTGGGTGGGGCTTGTGGTGCAATGATGTAAAACTATTTGTCAATGTCGTCCGAAATTGACGGGCATTTACTGTATCCAGTGTACACAGCGTCAGTGATTTATAATGGCTTCTATTTGCTTTTGACGCAATGCTCGTGTCCGATATTCATAGTTTTCAGTCACGTGACTGTCGCGGAGCCCTGGAGGGCAAAACAGCCATGTAACTGCAGCACAAGCCTGTCAATTTTCCATCATAAAAGAAAAATATGTGAACAAGATGCAAGTTTTGGGGACTTGTGATCCATATACAGAGCCTGCAGTGATTTCAATCACTAAAAACAGCAGGACGATTTTTTTATAAAGTTAACTTGAAAAACAAGAGGGTGGGTTGTACCAATAAGGATTAAATTAAGCAAAGTTTAACACTAATCAAGGATTTGTGTTCTGGGTTTTATTTTGCACCACTTAATTTTAAACACAGATTAACCACGCAGAAATGAAAGCAGCATAGACGGAGGGTGAACTGACGCCAGGCTAAAGAATCCTTAGTGCAACCCACCCTTAAAGTGCCTTAATGTACTAAAACAGTGATATTAAATCATCAAATTCAGTTTAACCCTTTTTGATGATGCATACTATATACAGGCGAGCAGATGAGCCCATAAAATGAATGCAACACGTTTTCTTTATAATGGTTTCCGATAGAAAAAAGGCTTAACGAGAAACCTTGTGTTGCATTAATATTCTGTGTTCATTTGTTTGCCTGTGCAAAGTATGCATAATCAATAAGGTATATATTGAATTTGGTCTTTTAATATCACTGTCTTACTATATTAGATCCTACTACAAACCTGGTAAAAATGACTGGCAGTCAGTGGAGGAAAGCCTTGTTTTGCCCGCCAGGGAGGCGTTCACGTGAAAACTATCAATAGACAGGTGTCAGCTGTTATTGACTATATGCCAGTGGGTGGGGCCTGTGGTGTGATGATGTAAAACTATTCATCGATGACTTGCTCTATATCAGGGATAGGCAAACTCAGCCCTGGAGGGCTACTGTCTTGCAGAGTTTAACTCCAACCCTGATAAAACTCTCCTGCCTGTTACCTTCTAGTAATCCTGAAGACATTGATTAGCTCAGGTTCAGGTGTGTTTGATTAGGGTTGAAGCTAAAAACTGCAGGACAATGGCCCTTCAGGACCGAGTTTGCCCATCCCTGCTATGTATTTTGTGAGTGTGACATCACAAATCTCACAATATCCAAACAAACCATTTTTGGAGCTTGGTTAAATAAATACTTACTTGTTTTAACTGTACAGAAACCTCTTATGTCAAATCAAGGAAAATTTTATAGCTCATGTCATAACCCGTTTAAGGTCAGATTTCAAAATTTGAGTGGACTAGATTCTGATCCATGCATTATAAATGTCATAGTACTCATAAATATTTTTATCACCTGCAGTGTGTGAATTTCGGCCTGCGTTTCGCTTAACTCTTGCTCTAGGTTTCGGATTTTTTGTTCTTGCTGTTCTCTCTCACTCTGAGCATGCAGTACCTCCATCTCCTTCCTTTGGCGATTCTGTTCCACCTGCACACGCATGCACACGCTAAATTTATCAAGTATAGAAATCTGGTGTGAGATACTGTCACATGCTGTACATTCATGTATAGAATTTTCAGCTCAAGCTAAATCCATCAGGATTATTGCATGTTTCACTCATCAAGACAAGATAGTGATCTGCAAACACACACAAAAACTGCAAACAAGCTCTCATGCAAAACTTACCTCCCCCAATAATACTAGTTCAAGGTACAGACAAGACACTGATTAGTTTGCACAGATTAAACATCACAGATGATGACAAATACACAACAAACTGTATTTGAAAGACATTTGTGGCGACCTCGAGTCCCTCACGGAGGAGCTCCGGGAGCATAAAAGGAGGAGCGACGACAGTGAAGGACGAAAGAGGACCAGGCCTGGACTTTATTTTCTGCCGGCATTACTTTCGTTTTGTTTGTTTATTTTGAGATTAAAGTTTTGTTGAATGTTCGCCGGTTCCCGCCTCCTTCTTCCCACATCTACTAACCATGTTACAACATTATTCTAGGCTGTGACATGTACCTTCTCCAGGGTACGTTTTAGAGAGGACCTGTCTTTTCCAAGACGCAGTAGTGTCCTCTCCAGCTCAGCTTTCTCTCCCTGCAGCCGTTGTGCAGTGGTTTGCAGGGTGGCCACCTGCTCCTGAAGCTGATCCTTTTCTCCCTGCAGGAGTGCACACCTCTCTTGCACCTCCTGCTCAGCCTGTTGTCTCTGTCTCACAGCCTAGATAATTAGAAAAGATGTAGAATAGACACCATCTATATTGCTGTCCAGACCAGAACTGGTTGTAGATCAACATAGATTTCTGGACTAGAATGTTTCACATTCAAAAGATAACAGAGAGTGTTTGTGTCTGGTTAAGATACAGTGTAATGTGCGAGAGCTCATAACATTGAATTTCATTTTTTAAAATAAAAATCTGTTTGTTAGTATATCATAGTGTACTTCTTTGTGTTTTCTCTTTTTTTATTTTGTGGTTTTTACTGGAATGGATAAAATAAATTTGGAAACTCTGCCATGTCTGCTATATCACCTGGAAGGCAAAATGTTTTCCAGTATGTTTGATACATGTGCCTACAAGGACCAAATTATATTAAAGTTCATTAGCCATATTTAATGTGCTTTAAAGGATTAGTCCACTTTTAAATAAACTTTTCCTGATAATTTACTCACCCCCATGTCATCAAAGATGTCCATGTCTTTCTTTCTTCAGTCGAAAAGAAATTAAAGTTTTTGATGAAAACATTCAGGATTATTCTCCTTATAGTGGTCTTCAATGGGCACCAAACAGTTGAAGGTCAAAATTAGTTTCACTGCAGCTTCAAATTGTTCTACACAATCCCAGACGAGAAATAAGGGTCTTATCTAGAGAATCCATCACTCATTTTCTGAAAAAAATTTAAAATTATGTAAGTTTTAGCCAGAAATGCTCATCTTGAACTAGCTCTCTTCTTCTCCTTCAGAATTCCAGCAGTGTAGACACTGCTAAGTGTATTACTGCCCTCCACTGGTCAACGTTTGAACTAATTGTTATATACTATTGAACTAGCATATTGCATATAAAAATTAGTTCAAAACTTTGACCTGTGGAGGGCAGTAATACACTTAGCAGTGTCTACACTGCTGGAATTCTGAAGGAGAAGAAGAGAGCTTGTTCAAGATGAACATTTATGGTTAAAAACTATATAATTTTCAATTTTTTTCAGAAAATGAGCGATGGTTTCACTAGATAAGACCCTTATTTCTCGTCTGGGATCGTGTAGAACAATTTGAAGCTGCAGTGAAACTAATTTTGACCTTCAACTGTTTGGTGCCCATTGAAGTCTACTATAAGGAGAATAAACCTGGAATGTTTTCATCAAAAACCTTAATTTCTTTTCGACTGAAGAAAGAAAGACATGGACATCTTGGATGACATGGGGGTGAGTAAATTATCAGGAAAAGTTTATTTAAAAGTGGACTAATCCTTTAAGTATTTGCATTGATCAATGTTTATACGTTAATAAAAACCTAAATTAAATCTGTTCATAACATAAAGTGTTTGTCTCTCTTTAGAAGACTCGATTAAACTGCTCGATTTATATGGATTTTTTTTTACAATCTCTTTATGAACTTTTTTATTCTCGTCACTTCATAACATTAAGGTTGAACCACTGTAGTCACATGTACTATTTTTACGATGTCTTTACTACCTTTCTGGATGTCAAAAGGTGCAATGACGTTGCTGCTTATGTGTAGTTCAGTTCAGATGCCTTCAGATTTCATCAAAAATATCTTAATTTGTGATGAACGAAGGTCTCACCGGTTTGGAAGGACACGAGGGTGAGTACTTAATGACAGAAATTTCATTTTTGGGTGAACTAACCCTTTAAGTATCAAAGTTTTGGTGTAATGGATTTCAACAGAGTGACAGAAATCTCTCAGGTTTCATTACAAATATCTTAATTTGTGTTTTGAATGAAAGTCTTATGGTTTTGGAACAACATAAGGGTGAGTAAATGATCACAGAATTTTCATTTTTGGGTGAACTAACCCTTTAGAACAGTGTAAACTGTAAAAGTATGTGTGTGTGCACAACCTCCTGCAGGCCACGTGTCTGTTTGTCCAGTTCGGAGACCCTGAGTTCAGACTCTTCCTGGCTTCTCTGCAGGCTCTGTAGTCTCTCACTCAAGCCATGATTTTGCTTCCTACCATTTGTCAGAGCCTCCCGTGTCTTATCCAACCTCTCCTGCACACACATACACACACACAGACAAGTATGAACGGGCATCAATCCACACATGCATAATCAGACACCCACATACAGTTTTAATGAGGAAGCTGTACTTTTCCTCACTACTACCAATTGCCTGTCTTTTTATCCTTTCCCCCCACTCTCTCTTTCTCCTCTGGACCTCTTTTTATTGGCAAGAACTGGCAGGTCTCAAGCAAACTGAAAAAGATTTACACTGAGGGCGCAGTGTTTTTGTTTGTACAGCATCTTTAAAACACAGACTCATACTAAGCCTTAAAAGCTCTCCAGAGGAGCCAGAGAAAATTAATGAGTTCAAGTCCAGCTTTTTATTGCACCGTCATCTAGCACCTTCAGGGAACAGGCAGGAGCAAAGGTAAATACTTTGAAAAAGTTAAAAAAAAAAAAAAAAAAAAATTCAAATCTGGAAAAGTTATGGACCGCAGCATAAATCACTACACATTGTGGCCATGGTAGTAAGATGATCTGTGGTGTTTGAATTTAAGCTGTACGTGAACTGAGGAGAAGTGAGATCAAAATGGGAGCAGTCCTAATTGTGCATGTGGTTAAACCACAATGAACTTAATAAGGTTGTTTGTGAGTTCATGATGAAGAAAAATGATTGACAGTGTTTCTAATAAAGCCATGATAGAGAATTTGCTTTAACTTGTTTTATCTAAGTTCCATCAAGTTGAGATGTTTGAGCTTGTCTTTTACCTTGCAGTTGTAAGACTTTTGGTGCTAGTATGGCCAGTTAAAGGATTAGTTCACTTTCAAATGAAAATTAGCCCAAGCTTTACTCGCCCTCAAGCCATCCTAGGTGTATATGACTTTCTTCTTTCTGATGAACACAATCGGAGATATATCAATAAATATAATGACTCATCTGAGCTTTATAATGGCAGTGAGCGGGATCAACGTGTATGAGCTGAAGAAAGTGCATCCATCCACATCCATCCATCATAAACATACTCCACACGGCTCCAACCTTCTGAAGCGAAGCGATGCGTTTGTGTAAAAAAAAAAAAAAAAATCCACATTTAAGTTATGAAGTAAAATATCTAGCTTCTGCCAGACCACTTTCTGTATTCTTCTTACAAAAAAAGTGTAACCCTCTCGCAGTTCAAAAAGCTTATGCTATGTCCTACGCCTTTCCTATTAAACTTACGGAAAAAGCTAAACTGACACAACGCCAGTTCCGTTTTTTTTGTAATTTGAATATGTAAGGCGGTCTAGCAGAAGATCAATATTTTTGTCTTCAGACAAACGCATCGATTCGCTTCAGAAGGCCTTTATTAACCCCCCGGATCCGTGTGGAGTATGTGTCAGGGTTCTGTCACTTCGGTCTACAGTAGTTTATTTCTTGGTTTTGTGACAGAGCTCTGACACTCCCGTTCTTGTCGTGTTTTTGTGTGAGCGTACAGTCTCGAGTGTTCTCGGGGCTGTGCGCTCTCTTGTCTGCATGCCTTGTTTCATGTAGGGAGCGTGGCGTTTGGATCCCGGCACTCGTGTCTAGTTTGGTTTCGGTTTCGTGTCGGGATTCAGACACTCGTGCTCCCAGTCCTGTCTTTATTGTGAGCGCATGGTTTGTGTGTACTTTCACTTGCCGTGCGCTCTTGTCTCATGTTTTGTGTAGCACGCGGTTATTTCCACCTGCCGCTTGCTTTCATGTTGTGTTGTTGTCTTGTGTGAACACGTGGCTTATGAGTTTTGATAGTCACGTGTTCATGTCTCGTCTTGTGTAAGCACATGGCTTGTGATTTTGTCTTCATTGGCCATGTGCTTGTGTCTTTGTTTTGTTTGGTGTGAGCACATGGCTTGTCATGTGTTTCTTTGTGCCATGTGCTCTCATGTTTATTGTCTTGACCCCGCCCACCTTGTTACCTGATTATTGGTTGATTTGCCCCACCTGTCCTCCCTCATTACCTGCCTTATTTGCTCTCCTATTTATTCTCCTTGTGTTTGCAGTCCTGTGCTGGTTCGTTGTCACTGAATGTCGTATTTCTCCTTGTGTCAAGTCAAGTCAAGTCAAGTCAAGTCAAGTCAAGTCAAGCCGAGTCGAGTCGAGTCGAGTCAAGTCCTGTTTGTCAAGTCTGTTTTTCCCCCACGGGGTAGTTTTTGTTGTCTTGTTTTGTTTTATTTTTATTATTAATAAAGCCCTTCCTTTCCTGCATTATTGAGTCCTCGCTCCTTCCCTTCCACCAACCTGACAGAACGAACCAGCCAACATGAGGACTCAGCGGAAGAAGGGCTTGCACTGTCCACCAACCTCCACTGTCTCAAGCCCTCTTTTCCAGCGCATGCTCCAATTTAAGATCCTGAGCTCCCTCCGTCAGGAGGAGACTGACCTGAGGGAGTTTGCTGTGGAGTTCAGGGGAGCTGCAGAGGGCCTGGAGCTCAACGACACAGCACTCAAGGACATTTTCAATTATGCCCTTGATGTACCCCAGAGCTGGTGGGCGATGAGGGGCCTGGATCATCGGACTTTTGGGGAATTCGTGGATTTCCTCGATTGGAATGGAAATCCTCCTGTTACAGTTTCCCCAAAGTGGTTCATAGAAGCTGCAGTGCTCCCGTTGGCGGTTGAAGAAGCTGCAGTGCTCCCGTTGGCGGTGGAAGAAGCTGCAGCTCCCGCAGAGGTGGTTGAGGATGCTGCAGTGTCCTCGGAGGCAGCTATTTCCAAGCCATCACCTCGTTGGCGTAAGCGGAGGAAGAGAAGGAAGGCTTCTTCTGACTCTGAAAGTCTGGCCACCCCAGAACCCGCTGTAGGCCATTCTTGTGCCGCCCAAGCGCCTTGTCCTGCCGGCGCCTCCCCAGTGCCTTGCCCTGCCGGCGCCACCCGAGCGCCTTGCCCTGCCGGCGCCTCCCCAGCGCCTTGCCCTGTCGGCGCCACCCAAGTGCCTTGCCCTGCTGGCGCCTCCCCAGCGCCTTGCCCTGCCGGCGCCACCCAAGCGCCTTGCCCTGCCGGCGCCACCCCAGCCGTCTGCCCTGCCGGCGCCAGCCAAGCGGTCTGCCCTGCTGCTGCCTGCCAAGCGGTCTGCCCTGCTGCTGCCTGCCAAGCGGTCTGCCCTGCTGCTGCCTGCCAAGCTGTCTGCCCTGCTGCTGCCTGCCAAGCTGTCTGCCCTGCCAGCGCCTGCCAAGCTGTCTGCCCTGCTGGAGCCTGCCTGGATGGTCCCTCCAGTACCGCTCTGGTCCTCAGCCAGGACCCCAGACCAGCTGAAGCCGCCCTGGTCTGTCCCGCCGGTCCCGCCCTGGTCTGTCCCGCCGGTCCCGCCCTGGTCTGTCCCGCCGGTCCCGCCCTGGTCTGTCCCGCCGGTCCCGCCCTGGTATGTTCCACCGGTCCCGCCCTGGTCTGTTCCGCCGGTCCCGCCCTGGTCTGTCCCTCCAGCTCCCTGCCTGAGCCTCCCTGGCTCAACCCTCCCATCCCTCCCTGGTTTCCTTAAAGACATTCTTTTTTGTTTGTTTTTTGCTGACTGACTTGGCTCCCCTCCCTCCCTCCCTCCCCTCTTTGTCTTTTGATGTTCTGTCATGTTGTCTTGTTGGTGTGTTTTTGTCTTGTGTCGTGTATGTTGTCATGTTTGTCTTGTGTCCCTCGTATGAGGGACACAAGGGGGTAGCCCTTGTGAGGGGGGGTACCCTCTTTAGAGGGGGGGGGTAGTGTCAGGGTTCTGTCACTTCGGTCTAGTTTATTTCTTGGTTTTGTGACAGAGCTCTGACACTCCCGTTCTTGTCGTGTTTTTGTGTGAGCGTACAGTCTCGAGTGTTCTCGGGGCTGTGCGCTCTCTTGTCTGCGTGCCTTGTTTCATGTTGAGAGCGTGGCGTTCGGATCCCGGCACTCGTGTCTAGTTTGGTTTCGGTTTCGTGTCGGGATTTGGACACTCGCGCTCCCAGTCCTGTCTTTATTGTGAGCGCACGGTTTGTGTGTACTTTCACTTGCCGTGCGCTCTTGTCTCATATTTTGTGTAGCACGCAGTTATTTCCACCTGCTGCGTGCTTTCGTGTTATGTTGTTGTCTTGTGTAGCACGCAGTCTGTGTTTCACGGGCTGCGTGCTCTCATGTTATCTTGTTTTGTGTGAACACATGGCTTATGAGTTTCATAGTCACGTGTTCATGTCTCGTCTTCATGTCTTCATGTCTTCATGTGCTTGTGTCTTTGTTTTGTTTGGTGTGAGCACATGGCCTGTCATGTGTTTCTTTGTGCCATGTGCTCTCATGTCTATTGTCTTGACCCCGCCCAGCTTGTTACCTGATTATTGGTTGATTTGCCCCACCTGTCCTCCCTCATTACCTGCCTTATTTGCTCTCCTATTTATTCTCCTTGTGTTTGCAGTCCTGTGCTGGTTCGTTGTCACTGAATGTCGCATTTCTCCTTGTGTGTCGTCAAGTCAAGTCTAGTTTAGTCAAGTCAAGTCCTAGTCAAGCCAAGTCGAGTCCTGTCTGTCAAGTCTGTTTTTCCCCCACGGGGTAGTTTTTGTTGTCTTGTTTTGTTTTATTTTATTTTTATTATTGATAAAGCCCTTCCTTTCCTGCATTATTGAGTCCTCGCTCCTTCCCTTCCACCAACCTGACAGTATGTTTATGATGGATGGGTGAGGATGGAGGCACTTTCTTCAGCTCATACTCGTTGATCCCGCTCACAGCTCAGATGAGTCAGGATATTTATTAATATATCTCAATTGTGTTCATCAGGAAGAAGACGAAATTCGCATGCGAAAATTTCGCACGTTAAAAAATAAATTCAACCTCATGTTATGTCAATCGCGTTTGCACACTGCCTCCGAAACTTTCGTCCACCAAAAAAATATTCGGATCAGGTTCGATTTTCTGCATTTTTTCGCATTCGTGGCACGCATTTTGAGAGCGTTTTGACAATTCAGAGCCACCATACGTGAACGCAAAAATCCAGAATGCCATCTGACAAGTTGATCCACGTCGTCTACAGCACAAAACAGCAGCACTGAATGACAAACAACGTGAGGAATACAAAGAGACCGAATATAAAGACATATTGTGCCATTAGTAAAGCATCAAACAGAGCCACTGGCATCCTGAAGTAATCTTTGAAATGCTCGGATAATCCCGCAGCTCCTTGATGAGGTGAATTCTCCTTTCTCTCTGTGCAATCTCGGGATTGAATAGACCCAATATTTCCTTTCTTTTTTTCTTTTTAAGAAGAGAGGAGAAAACTAATCGTGCTCACTGCTGCTTGAAGACTTCATTTTGTATTGTTTTGCGTTTTTTTTCGCCACGCATTCATTAATACGCATCGTACTCAGTGTGCAAGGTCTCTGTGCGTGACGAATTTTTAGGATTGCGAAAACGAAAAAACGCATGCGAAAAATTCGGACTCCGTGTGCAAAGGCCTTAAAGCTTGGGGTAATTTTCATTTGAAAGTGAACTAATGCTTTAAATGATTGATCTGTGCATATCATTATTTTTTTTTTTTTTACTCATGTGCCCTTGTAACCTTTAAATCAAAATAACTTCCGCTCCCTCTTGCAATGACATCTCTTCTCTTCTCTGAAGACGTGTTTACTAGCACAAGGGCGGGACAACCTGTCAATCACATGAAATGGCAGCAATAGCAAATCCAACAATCCAATCAATTCCCGATGGATAAAATCAAGTCCCTCACCACATTTTTTGATTTTCAAGAAGTCGTTTCACTTGGACATAGGTCACAAGAAAAGACTATCACAACTTCCGTTTCATGCAGACTTTAATTTCAAGAATCAATAAATGGCAGTTATCAAACTGCAAACATGTGCACTCTATAAAACCCACACTGACCTGCAGCATCTTCCGGTCATGTTCGCTGGCTGTGAGAGCTCGCTGCAGTTGGGCGGCCTGATCCCGGGCTGATCCTGCAGCAGCCTTGCTGTCAGTCAAGGATGCAGCCATGGCCTGCAGTTGCTCCCTCAACTGGCTCTCCTGCAGTTCTGTATGTGCCAAAGCAGTTGCCAACCTCTCACCCTCAACCTACATTGGGACAACAGTGCTGCATTATGTTGCTCAAACATGACTGACGTCCTTTTAGACACAGCACAAACCTACACACACCTTCAGGAGAGCAGCACGCTCTTCGCTGTCTCCCAGCTCTCTGCGGAGGTTGTTTAGGCGTTCATGTAGCGAGCTGACCTCCGCCTCCGTCTCTGTGGCTCGGAGCTGGGCACGCTGCAGCTCTCCCTCCAACCCCCGTCGCGTGAGCTCCAGTCTGGCAGCGCGAGCTTCCGCGGCTTCACAGATCTGCTTCATACGACGGCGTTCAGCCTCCAGATTTTCCTCAGAGGCCTGGGAGCGCTCCAGCTTCTCCTGAATACAACAGTGTATTTATACCAATAATGCAACTACCAGAGAAGCAACTCATCAGAGGTCTTTATTGTGGAATGGCAATGAACACTTGCTAAGTTCCTGCTTGTTGCATCTGACTGTGGTGCTGCAATGAGGCTGAGTAAGCTATACATTCAAAGCATCTGAGTAAAAGTGAGTTGGTGATATAAAGTGCTTCACCATTGTGGAGTAAAAAATCTTATTGTTCTAAGATTTTTGATGATAACACGTTCATCTTTCAAGATAGACCTATAGTACAATGAGTTTTTTATTGTGTTTAATTGCCAGACCCTCACTTCTGTGAAGCCTTGAGGCTAAAAAGTGGGATTTCACTGTTGTGCTCGATTTTGTAAACTATTTTTGTGTTAGTGCAGAATGTGTTCACCTGCAGTGCTTTGGCCTCTGTTTCAGTTATCTGTTGGCTGTTCTTCATTTTGGCCAACTCTTCACTCAGAATCCTATTCTGTATTTCTCCACGCTGAACTGCCTCATCCCGTAAGGAAAGTGATGTTTGCATCCCCTCTAAATGCTTGGCCAGCTCACGCTTTCCTGAAAAACACACACCCACACATTAACATGCATGATAATTAAAAACAGAGTTGCAAACTGGTCATCACTGAGCAGCATGCACCCAAGTGTTGGGCTAGAGTTCCCTCTTACCCTCCTCCATCTCTCTGATAGATTGTTTCAGCATCTGTATACGTGTGTTACTTCTCTCCTGACTGGCTTGCAGGTTTTCTACCTGCTTGCTGAGACTATGCACCTGTGCCTGGGACTCATCCTACAACCACACAATCAGAGATAGAAGATAGGATGTTTATGTTCTTTTTATTCTTATGTTCATTGTTCTTGTAACACATTGTGTTGTTTGTGATCCTTTATTCGTGTGCACCTCACTTTTTTTCAATGTGAAAACTATAGATTTGTCAAAGGAATTAATGGTCATATTCAAAATTAAAAACGTTTCTATGATCACATCCTGCAGATCTTGGGTTTGTATGGGAAAGGGAAGTGTATACCATAGATTTAACTTAAGTTATATGTGAACTTTTTATGAAGAACAGAACATTTAAAGGGGACCTATAATGCCCATTTTACAAGATGTAATATAAGTCTCTGGTGTCCCCAGAATGTGTCTGTGAAGTTTCAGCTCAAAATACCCCACAAATTTGCTCCTATTTGGGTGTGAGCAAAAACATGCCGTTTTTGCGTATCACTTTAAATGCAAATGAGCTGCTGCTCCCGGCCCCCTTTCCTCAACAACAACAAAGCTAGAGAATCTCACGCAGCCAAAATGATGATTGTTGGTAACAGTGTTCAGCCTTACATTGTTCAAACCGAAGTCAGACACTGATGGAGAGACTCAGGAAGAAGTTACAACTTATAGAATGCATCTGGATGTTTCTGAACGGTGAGTGGATTAATTTATGTAGTTGCTGTGGAGTTGATTCAACTCATCAACTAGCACGCTGAATTGACCCTCGGCGTAAAATGACAGCATGACAACAACACTCTACTACAACAACACTTCCTCTTCTCTAAAGCAGCCCAACATGGCCTCACCCCCTTTGTTGCATGTTCACAGGGGCAGGGTTAATGTAAATTTTAGAGTTAGTGATTGGAAGAAGCTTGTTGTAGTCCCTACCAGCCGTTTGTTGTAGTCCTTAAACAGAGAATTCTTTAAAAGAAAATACCTCCCTTTGCATTGAACTTTGAGCATCATAAATTTGCAGATGTTGTTTATGCTCAAACAGCAACATTACACATTAAGGCCCAATCCCAATTCTACCCCTTACCCCTTCCCCTTTCCCCTTCCCCTTTGTTTCGCACGTTCACGTGAAGGGGTAGGGGTGTCCCAATTCTCATTCTGTTGGAGGGGAAGGGGTAGGGGGAAGGGCCAGGTAGCCCTTCAAACGAAGATTTTTCGGGTCCACACTTCAGACGAAGGGGTATGATAAATTTCCAACATGGCCGACCGAGCGAGCAGAGAGACCCATAAATGTAAGTATTTTTTTACGGTAAACAGTATTTTATTAATAAGTAATCACTTGTTTTGTGTTGCCTTTAATCTTGTGTTCATGTATACGGTTATGTTCTCCGAAAAAAGATTTGTTAAAATCGCTATGAAAAAAGTTCGCTAATGTTTTTTACTTTATGATAGTTCCACAACATATTTTTTTTATATTTTATTGAAACCTGCGTTGATTTGAAAACATAAATTTAAATCCGGTGGCAGCTAACTTGTCTTTTTGCCGCATGCCTGATTAATGTATTGTTTTGTTGTGGTTACGTCCATAAATACGTGTACGTTACATGATATAAACAAAAAGTGCATTCAGTTTGCGTGCTTATTCATCAGTATTGTATGTCCTGAGGAAACACGCAGGCTCATACGTTTTTGTGCAGAACAGCTGTCGCCCAAGCAACAGCTATCGATGGCATCTTAGAAGTGTGTGATAAACATCGGCGCATCTATGACGTAGGAGCTAGCGACGACTTATGATGACGTGTAACGGTCTAGTAGTGGTGTCCCATTTCTTAGGGGAATATGTTCAGCCCTACCCCTTGACACTCTGTTTCAAGGGGCAGGGGGAAGGGGAAGGGGTATAAAATAGAATTGGGATTGGGCCTAACTAAAGTTAAAAAAGTGAAATCATAATCAACCACCCCTTTAAGTCAGTATTCACTGAAAATCTTGACATCCACCCCAGCTCTGTTCATACAAGTTAATGAAAGAAGAAGTGATGCCGAATTAGTGAACATATTCTTTTAAGTTTGATCTTTTCAAAGAATTGGTTGATACAGTTCACAGAAACAGTCTGCATGATTAATTCACGACTTTTTCTGGTTCTGATTTTATAAATTCAGATGACTAGCATAGTTATTCTATATAGTATAGTTATGTGGACAACTTTTATGATGCCTCTTTGTCCTTTGTTGTGATGTAGTGTTGTCATGTACCCGCTCTCTATGTGTGTCCCTGAGCTCTTGCTGGAAGCTACGCAGCAACATTTGAAGTGAGTCCAGATCCAGCTCTCCATCCTCTCTGTGGGAGGGGGACAGAGAACACATAGGCAACCCATCCACCCCAGGCTGTTCTGACATGATTTCACCTGAGGGCATATGCACAAGTTTCCATTTAATTCTTTTGACGTGTAATTTAGAACACCATGTACATTAGAGCGTCACATTGTTTAATAACCTTCAGCCTTGAAGAAAAGAATCCTTTGTAATATAAGAGTGGTGATCTTCTTCTTGACCCTAAACCAACCTTTGCTAAAAAGTCCAGATTAATTACTGGACTGAGAATGCATTACCTTTCACAGGTGAGCGAGTTCTCCATGGTGAGGGGCTCCGTCCACGTTCCCCAGGTGTGGGTGAACGTCTTCCACGCCCACTTCCAAGTGTACGTTTCAGCGCAGAACTGAGAACATTCAACCTGTGCTCGAGATCACTCCGTATGGCGTCATTCTGTCCCAGCTGCTCTTCCAGCCCCTGGGCCCGGGCCTCTGCTAGACTGACCTTCAGCCCAAGCTCCCTGAGCTGGGCCTGGGCTTCCTGCAGTGCCCCCTCCAAGCGAGCAGCCTCCTCACGCTGCTTCATTTGGCTCTCCTGAAGATTGGCATCCCGTTGTTGCTGCATCTCTCTCTCCTGGCGATGCACTTCTTCCAGTTCTGCTACACGCCGCTGCAAGCCTGCAGCCTTTTCACACACACACACAGACCAGTTCCAGCAGTTTAAGCATGTTGCTATACAGTATGTGTTTGTGGATGCTGTAACTATGTTAGTTGTACCTCCTTAAGGGCTGCCTCTCTGCCAGCGTCACTCTCCAGTACTTTTTGTCTGAGAGTGAAGGTCTCCTTTCTCATTTCCTCCTCTCTCTGCTCTTCCTGAGACAGTCTGGACTGCATGTCACTCAACTCTTGCCCTTGTTGAATGCACTGACCCTCCAGTGTCTTCACCTGCTCACACACACGCTTTTTATGTTGTTATTTTAGAAAAAATGGTTGCAATGTATGAGGATGCACCGCAGACATGGTAAAACAACATTTTGTTCCACTGTATATGGGTCAATGATGTGAATTTTTTTGTGTCCATATGGTTTAATTAAATTTAAAAGGGTTAAAATTTCAAAATAAATTAGCAAATGACCTGCATACATTCTCTTTTTTGAGGACCAAGTCTGTTTTAATTCATTTTGAGAGAATAGTTAGAAAATGAATTCAAAAATGTCAATGTAGTATAACCATAATAACTTAGTACCAAATAGTTGATCTTGTTTAAAAAAGGTGAAATAATAAAAAAAAAAAACACTTGAAAATAGTTCCAAATAGTAGGTTAGTTTATATTACATCTTTAATCAGCATCATAAACTAGGGATATTTGACTAAATTGGCCCCTATAACAGAAAAGCTTGTAATTGGAGTCAAATGGTGTAACCGGTTACACCATTTGACATTTCAATTTAAAATCAAATTTGATAGGCATTATCATGGACACCTATGTAAACACATGGCCTTGGAGGGAATCGTTTAAAAAGTTAATACTCATGTCACATGGTCTTCTTGCACAATTTGGACAAAATGGCTCCTTGAAAGGTGGATACACCACCTTGACACTTCAGAAATTTGATTTGACTCACATGATTCCCCAAATTAAGTATAATATCCAGAACAATGGTGTTCCATTTACTTTTATTTTCTAAGAATTTCTTTATTGAGAATTTCACCTTTTTTAAACAAGATTAATTATTTGGTACAGTTTTTACAGTTACACCACATTGATGTTTTTGCAATCATTCCCCAAATATTCTCTCAAAATGAATTAAAATCAGACATTTTCGACTTTGTCCAAAAAAGAGAATGTATACAAGTAATTTGCCAATGTAATTAGAAATTTAACTCTTTTAAATTTAACTAAAACATATGGACACAAAAAAATAGTGTCACGTCATTGACCCATATGCATTTTTAGATGTTTCTAGATGTTTAGAATAATATAAAGGCACTGACTACAAAAGCAAAATCTTTGATTTCAATGGCCCTAACCTGTCTGCGCAGTTCCTGCAGTTCTCTGCGCGCCTGCAAGCGTGATCTCTCAAGCTCACGCATGTTGGTTCTCAGCTTCAGCGCCTCCTGTTGGAGGGAGGATTTACAATCTTCTAAAACTGTCAGTCTCTGTTCCTTTTCCTCTCCCGCTCGCTTCAAACTGATAAAAAAAGAAAAACAAGGAAGATTAACAGATTTTTAATGATGATGAAGATAAGTCTACACCTTTGCTGATATTCCGAACAGAAAACCCTATTTTAAACTAATGTTTTTGATGAAATCATATTGTTTTTGCTCTTGTTTAATTAAAATCACATCTCAGTGATGATAAGATGTTACTTACTCTGCTAGCCAAGCTAATAAGGAACAGGCATATAATACAGAATATATCAACATTTGAATATATAATGAATAAACTGAAGACTTGTACGCTAAACCTGTTGTTTTCAAACTCGGCTCTCTTCACAGCTGTACGGAGTTCGTGATTGGAAGTCTGGATGGCCTCTTTCTCTCTCACAGCATCCCCTAAAGCTCTCTTAAGTTCCAAGCCCTCACGCCGCTGAGCATCCCTGTCCTGCAAACTCTCCCTCAGCTCTCGATGGGCCTCGATCAGCTCCTTACGACCAGAATCCCTGCTCTCTTCCACCTCACTCAGTTCCCTCCTCAAACGCTCCACCTGAAAGAGACATAGATTAGACAGGATGATTAAATGAATCCACATAATTCTGTAAATACAAAAGGAGTGATTGGTCACGGTTTGAGTGCAATGGTACAACTTAATCTAGAATAAAGGCCATTTAAATCACGCAAATATGGTAAATTGACACCCAGAGGGAGTAAAGACTTCTAACAGTCATACTCCTTACGTGGCACTGTTTTGCTGAGGACAATTCAACTTCATTTTCCATGAGATGAATGAAATGGAAACACAGCCTATTAGTAAAATTCCACTGCCTTGTTCCATTCAGCTTCTTGAAGCATGTGAGCATCAGACTCATCCAAAGAGTTCTGCCTCCTTTCAGCGCCGGATTTCAGGGCACATTCTCGTTTGCACTTAAAAATGTGCTCTAAGTGCATGTGAAATGGTTCAAATTTTCAAACACTTTCATCAGATATGCTCAGGGTGAAACTCCTCGCCCATGTAAACACACAAGAATATGACCCACATTCTGGTAATTGCTTGGCTACAGCTAATCATTTTACGGTGCATTTTTTCCCCCTAAAATGTAGCCAGAATGCAGAGAGAAAGAGGGAGAAGAAAAACAGAGAAAGACAGGACAGGCTCCAAAGACTGCCACACACAGCAGCGATGATGAGAAACATCAGCGGTGTGTACAAGTGTGTGTAGATGCTGGTGTGTTGAAGAGAAATATGTGTGTGTGTGTGTGTTTGTGTGTGCATGTAAGTTCACTGGGCCACACAAGATGTTTTCTTCTCATAAATCGTAATGTAAAAGAAAAAAGCCAGTGCCAAACCCACGTTAGTTTAATTCATTGATAGAGGGTTGGGTTAGTAGCACAGTAAAAGACAGTAGGGTTAGCGATGACCCCTGTTTAAGAATTGGGGGTGGTGTTTCCATGGAGAATTTCATTACAGTACAAGAACAAATAAACTCCTGAGCACCTGCTTATTTGTGACTCCAAATTGTCCTTTCATTACACTCCCTTACTAGCTTTTATTGTTCCCTCTCACCACTGATGGTTTGTCTTGGTGAGTAGACAGCCTCACCCAGACATGAATTTCTCACCACAGCCACCGAGCCACCTCTCACACTAGGTGCCTAAATGTGTGGGCTGAGGTTTGTGCAGAAGTCAATTCTCAAGGTTGACCTTGAGCCTTAAAGTTAGAAGTGTACACATACACGGATACAAGCACAAACATGTGTGCTGACTAACCAAACTGGTGGCACCTGGAACATGCTCAATACACATTAACTAATGCCAAGTTCAACAAGAGTGTGTACTAAATGGCTCTCCCCAAGATTGCCCCTGGTAGGTACAAGTTGAACTCCAACAGGCCTTATGTTGCCTCATGGCCCAACATAAACTGACTCACCTCCTAACTCACATGACGTTGGTTATTTGGCCATGGCACAAACAGAATTTTTATTGCTCTCCTGGGCTATAGCTTTCTTGTGATCTGGATGATAAATGTGATTCTGTAACTGAACAACTGGAATGTGAATGTAAAGTCTCGGGTTGTGTGACCTCTTGCTGAGCCTCCTGCCTCTGCATAGACAGCTCTCTGATCTGGTCATTTAAGCTGCGCTCCGAAACTTCATGGGAACTCAGAGACTCCTCGAAACGAGACCGCAGGTCCTGAAGCTCTGTCTGCAACCCTAAAACTGTGTCCTACAGAGAGAGGAGGAGAGAGAAAATTAATGTATAATGTGATAAATCTAGATTAGGGCTGTCAGTTGATTAAAATATTTACTTTGGGTCATTTTTCTGTAGGCAGCAAGTTCCTTCAGTTTCTTTAAAGCAAAGAAAACTGTGTAAACCTCACTCCCTTTGCTTCAAGAGGCGCTTTAGCGACTGATGCTAGAGACTGCATGCATCCGCCCCTTGCCGGAGAAACCGGTTTGAATCCAGCTAGGCACCGGTTGAGTTGGACTGGTTAAATTTGGTGCCGTGTCCCGGATGGGAGTGAGGTTTAGGGGGGTGAGTATAATGAAAGCAAGCTAGTAAGAGCTGTGCGTGTAAACCTCACTCCCCTGGCTTCAAGAGCCACACTAGCAACTGACGCTAGAGACTGTGGTCTTCAGCATCTTTGTTAGCACACCCACCTCCCAAGCCCGGAGATGCCAGTTTGAATCCCGTTTGGAGCGGGTTGAATAGGACCAGTTGCATATGGATGATATACATTGTGGAATATATCTATACAATAACAGGAAGGTGTATTCTTGCAACAGTACTTTAATCATCTCACTTGCACAAAAATAGATTTAGGGATATTGGTATCATATTGGTTATCAGCTATAGTAAAGATATAATTAATTGGTAACAGTCGATATTGCATATACATCAGCCAATATAGGACATTTAACTGTCCATTTTAATTTCTCCAATTTTTTAATTATTTAGAATACTTTTGCCATCATTTAACGCTTGCACAAATAATTTCATATCGCAATCTCAAAATATACATTTTTATATTGTACATTATAATGTTGTGATTGGGTGTGTCTCATACGTCCTGAAAAGTGAAGCTGGGGGCTCTTTGATCGCCCCCTGGAGGCTGGATGCAGTACAGGTCATAAACCCCGCCCTCTCAATGCAGTCGAATGAGATTTCAGTGAAAAC
This sequence comes from Chanodichthys erythropterus, assembly GCF_024489055.1. NCBI lineage: Eukaryota > Metazoa > Chordata > Actinopteri > Cypriniformes > Xenocyprididae > Chanodichthys > Chanodichthys erythropterus. Next base: position 18,124,170 of record NC_090241.1, on the reverse strand, counting down.
TTAAAAATACATTATGCTTCAAATAAAACTTTCTGAAAGATGGTTTTGGTCATTTAAGGTAGTTGTTATCACACTGATATATATTCAATTGTTCGTTTTTGTGATGATTTAGATTTTAGCTAGCAATTTGATGCTATAAAAATGGGGCGTGTCGTCATGATTCGAAGTTGATTGACAGCTTGTCTGAGGACTGTCGGAGCTTCGAGGGGAGATTGAAGATGCATTAACTGTTAATTTTTCGATTTCTTTGTTATTTAACACCAACAAAATGAGTTGTTCAGCAGTAAACTGTACTAACCGACCTACAGGATCTGATGGATCACTGAACTTTTTTTCTGTAACATTAAATGTGGGCGTTATAAGCTAATTAATACATTTTATTAGTTAAGATAACACACCTAATGTTAACCATGTCGGGAAAAAGCAGGTGATCGTTATCTGGCAGTTACTTATTATTTTTATGGGTATGAAATAATAATTAGCAGGACAAAACTAATGATAGCTTACTCTAATTACAGCAATCGATCTCCTGTAACGTTAGCTGAACTTGATTTAAAATGGCGGGACCGTTTCTGACGATTTAGAGTTGTTTCTAGTGGCATATTATATTGAGTTTATCTACTGAATTTGCTGTTTCAAAAATATTATTGCTCTAGAAACAGAATAGCCTATTATTTTATAGGTAGAATTTTAAATTAGGTATAATTTTTATAGTCTATTTAAAATACATGAATGATGACGCAGTCGTCTGGGCGGAAGTTTGATATCGCAACTCCGCCTCCGGGCTCCACTGACCATTCCTTCTGCGCATGCCCAGGCTCCAAACTTTTTTTTTTGACGTATTGCGTAACATGTCAGCGCCCATTCATCGGCCCATTTTGGCTTCAGTTCAATACAATGGAAGGAAGCAGTCATCCATCTTTTTCTACAGTCTATGGTTGTGATGCCTAAATTCACTTGTAGCATTTAAAATATTGATTTTAAAAGTTCTGCGTTCCCACAAGGAACTTTGCGTTCGCTTGCCAAACATTTACGTTCACTCACAAATCCTTTGCGTTCGCTCGTAAAACGTTTGCGTTCTCCTAAGAAACTTTGCGTTCGTTTGCAAGTAACTCGAATGTTTTGCGAGTGAATGCAAAGTTTCTTGGGGAAACACAAACATTTTGTGAGCGAACGCAAAGTTTCTCAGAGGATCTCAAATCATTTGCAAGAGAATGCAAAAGCTTTGACAATATCATTTTTTTCCTCCATCACCATGTCCCTATAGGGGCTCCATAGTAAAAAAATGATTTGAAGTTGTAAATAAAACAGATTATCGGAGTACATTTTACAAGAAAATATTATTTCAGTTTTTCTACTTTCAATTTTGTGTTGCTTGCTTTTTCTTTGTAATTAATTGTGATTTCTGAGTGAAAATTGTTTCTACACCAAAACCACTGTGGGTTTTTGGGTTTTCAGCTTTTAGAGTGCAATCAGTTTTAATGTTAAACTCAATAAATATGAGAAAAAATGAATCCTATTAAACAATTACTCTAATTCATAAATGTGTTAACTTTACAGCACTAATCTAATAGGGACAAAACATGATCCACAGACATATTTGGATTTATTATACCTTGTCCTGCTCCTGCTTGCTCAGGAAGTCTCTACGCATACGGTCCTTTTCAAGGGCAGCTGTCTCTATGTCACGCTCGAGGATGATTATGCGCTCTGTAAGAATAGCCTTCTCTGCCTCCTTCTCAGACAGAACCTGCCAATCAAGCACAGGCAACTCAGAGTTAATTCAGTGGAACAAACTTACAGTGATGCCATCTGCCCCGTGTTTTGGCTGCAGATAAGTTTAAGCCTATTTGGGGCTACAGACACGCCTGGTCAGATTGAAAGGAAGTTGTCAAAAGGTTTGACTGAGACACAGATACACACACACCTGCTGTTTATGGCTCTCGGCCTGCAGCAAAGACTCTGTACAGTGTTGCTGCAGTTTGGCCAGTTCTTCCTGCAGCTGTTGCAGCACTCTGCGACTTTGCATGCGCAGCTCCTCGCACTCGGCCCGCAGCTGCGACTCTGCCTGCTCCCTCTGTGCACACAACTCCGCACGCATGCGCTCCTGAGACACACAAGACAGGTGCATGTGTTATAAGCATCCAAATACTCTCTTTATCCACAGGAGAGATTTACAGTTTAGTGTTATTGCATTTCAATCGCTTTCTCATCCAGAATTTCTCTAATGGACTGATACACTGCAAAAAATAATTTTCTTCCTCAGTGTATTTGACATAAATGCACTTGTTTGTAGGGCAAATTGTTTTACAGTGTACTGTACAACACTTAGTTCACCCAAAAAATGAAAAATATGTCATTAATTAATAATAATTACTCACCCTCATGTCGTTCTACACCCGTAAGACCTTCGTTCATGTTTGGAACACAAATTTAGATATTTTTGATAAAATCTGATGGCTCAGTAAGGCCTGCATCACCAGCAATAACACTTCCTTTTTTAAAGGTGCCATTGAAAGTTTTTTTTTTCAAGATGTAATATAAGTCCAAGTAAATGTCCCCTGAATGTGTCTGTGAAGTTTCAGCTCATAGATTTTTTTAAATACATTTTTTTAACTACCTATTTTCGGGCATAATTAGAAATGCACCGATTCATGTTGCAGCCCCTTTAATTCCTCGCGCTCCCCGCCCACGGAGCTCGCGCTTGCCTTAAACGGTGCATAAACAAAGTTTACACTGCTAATATAACCCTCAAAATGGATCTTTACAAAGTGTTCGTCATGCATACTGCATGCATGCGTCGGATTATGTGAGTATTGTATTTATTTGGATGTTTACATTTGATTCTGAATGAATTTGAGGCTGTGATCTGTGGCTAACGGCTAATGCTACACTGTTGGAGAAATTTATAAAGAATGAAGTTGTGTTTATGAATTATACTGACTGCAAGTGTTTAATAAAATAACGACGGCTCTTGTCTCCGTGAATACAGTAATAAACGATGGTAACATTAACCACATTTAACATTAGCAACATGCTAACGAAAAATTTAGAAAGACAGTTTACAAATATCACTAAAAATATCATGTTATCATGGATCATGTCAGTTATTATCGCTCCATCTGCCATTTTTCATTATTGTTCTTGCTTGCTTACCTAGTCTGATGATTCAGCTGTGCACAGATCCAGACGTTCTGCCCTTGTCTAATGCTTGAACATGAGCTGGCATATGCAAATATTGGGGGCGTACACCCCAACTGTTACGTAACAGTCGTGTTATGTTGAGATTCGCCTGTTCTTCTGAGGTCTTTTAAACAAATGAGATTTATATAAGAAGGAGGAAACAATGGAGTTTGAGACTCACTGTATGTCATTTCCATGTACTGAACTCTTGTTATTTAACTATGCCAAGATAAATTCAATTTTTAATTCTAGGGCACCTTTAATGCCCAGAAAGCTACTAAAAACATATTTTACACAGTTCATGTGACTACAGTGGTTCAAACTTAATATCATAAAAGCGACGAGAATACTTTTTGTGTGCCAAAAATAACAAAATAGCAACTTTATTCAACAATATCTAGTGATCGGCGATTTCAAAACACTGCTTCATGAAGCTTCGAAGCTTTATGAATCATTTGTTTTGAATCAGTGGTTCAGTGTGTGTATCAAACTGCTAGAGTCACATGAACTATTGAAGTTTCAAAACACTTATGACTTAACAAAGCCTCGTTAACTGAAATCATGGGATTTTGGCGCTATGAACCACTGATTCTAAACAAATGATTTGTTAAGCTTTGAAGCTTCATTAAGCAATGTTTTGAAATCGCCCATCACTAGATATTGTGGAATAAAATAGCTATTTTGTTATTTTTGCCATACAAAAAGTATTTTCATCAGTTTATAATATTAAAGTTGAACCACTGTAGTCACATTAACTGTTTTTAGTAGCTTTATGGGCATTGAAAACGGGAGTGTTATTGCTGGATTTATCAAAATTATCTTAATTTGTGTTCCAAAGATGAACAAAGTTCTTATGGGTGTACAACGAAATGAGGGTGAGTAATTAATGACAGAATTGAACTAACCCTTTAACATACATTAGTGGCTAATGAATTAGAAGTCTCCCACATTCACACAAAATAGCTTACTTACGCATTGACAAAATAAGCTGAATAATGCCACAGAGACTGTTGGGTAATAGTCTGCTGTGAAACTCAGAAAGGGCACATTGAGGGCATAAAGCATCTGTGTAGGGTTTTGAAATCTAAAATGTCAAACAGGAAACCCTTTTGTATTGTGAATTTATGGATGTGCACATGACAGCGAAAATTCTGTAGATCAATATGCATTAATCTACAAATATGACTTAAATCATGAAGCATTTGTATGAAAAAAGTGAACTAAATCAAATCAATTATAATTTAAACTGATGCGCTATCAAACCAAAGATTCACACCTCTCACATTTACACATCAATTGTGCCATTTAGTGCCTATATCTCAAAATGTCAGGGATACCTTGTGCTTTCGCTCAGTATGCAGTTGTTCCTGATGGCTTTGCTGTGTTGTGATGAGGGTTTGTTGTGCGTTTCTCTCGGCCTGAGCAAGCTTTAACTCTAAAGCCTGTTTCTCCTGCAAAGCCCGGGACATTTGCTGCTCTAGTTCACCGTGAACAATAGACAGTTCACCTGTGCAAAGAGAAGAACAAGTATACACTCAGAGGAGAAGCATGCTTTGTAATGAAAATATACATTGGGGACACACTGAGTTCCAACATGCTGGATACATGAAATTATAATGCTCTTTGGAATCATCATTACACAATATATGGTGACAGCACCAACACATAAATAGTACAGTGTGGATGCTATCTGTGAGGGGACTTTGTTAAGCTCTAGAGAGAACCTCGGCTGACCCCTCAGCTGTTCTCCAGTTCTGGGCTAAAATATGAGCCCCTTGTGGACTATAGCTGGGGCCCAATGGCCGGTAGGCTCAGCCAAGTCAATGAGAGAGGGATAGAGGTTCCCCGGAGAGACACTCACGCGTCAAAGTCTCGTTAGCCTGCTGTAGACTAGAGATCTCTTCCTCTAACCTAGCCCGGTCGGCCTCTAGCGATGAGGCCAGTTCCTGTCTGTCCAACAGGCCTGACTCTAGAGACTCTCTCTCAACCCTGAGCAACAGAAAAGGAAAGAGAGATGGTGAGAAAATACAAAATAATAATAATAATAATAATAATAATAATAATAATGGGTTGTGTTTAGTGTAAGTTAAAGGTTGTTTCTTTAGCTAACATCCTTCAAGACAGATGAAATGTTCTGGAGATGATTTACACAGCAAAACACAGGCTTAACCTCACGTTGATACTCTCACAGAAGAGACTTAGTAAAACTAGGAAGAACTACATGATTGAAAAGGCCCAATTGATAATTACTCAAAAAAAACTAGCTGAAAACACAGGTGTTTTACTTTGCCTGCCAACCTCAAACTCCAAAATAAATACAAACACTTAGCCCATATAAACACATTAATACACCAAATCCTACTTGCACTAAAACACTAACACACATTGACTCACCGCAGAGCGGACAGGTCTTGGGCCAGGGCCTTGGATTTACGTTGCTCTGAGGTGAGTTGCACTGTGAGATTGGCTTTGTCTCTTGCCAGTTCATCTCTCTCTTTGCAAGTCTTCTGCAGCGAGGCAGCACTCAGCTCCACTTCTCTACGACATGCGCTCAATTGTTCTTGCATGTCTTGCTTCTGCTTACAGACCTACACAAAACACACATATGAAGCATATACAGTCAAACCAAAATTTATCCAGACACCTTGAATATTTCATTCATTATTACAGTTTATTCACTATAGTAGATCTCAGAGTTAAACTGTGTCAGAAAAAAAATTATCTTAAATATGTCAGATAACACTTAAGCAATACATGGTCAGGTCAAAGTGTCCAAATAATTTTTGATCCCAAATTTTTATCAATTTTACTTGTGGTCCACTGTATGAAGAATTTTTGGGTATAATATTTCACAGTTTACTTCATTTGTGTAAGTGAGGATAGCAAAATAAACTATAGTCACCTGTGCCAGCTAATAAAAAAATATAAAACATTATATTTAGTGTCTGAATCATTTTTGGTTTGACTGTATATGAATGCTCACATATACCTTTTTCATTTGTGACAAGGAAAAACATTTCCATTCAGAAGAAATGGACAGATAGCAGATCAACATCATGATTATGAATCAAGTACAATATGTAATAATTTGGTGGACTGTCAATCACATCAGATCCTGGATTATGCCAATAACTGACCACTTAGGAACAGCATGCTGTCTAAATATTTTCCTGATTTGTTAAAACTTTCCCCACTGAGCCTGCACTAAACCGTTTTTCTAGCAAACCAAAGGTTTTTTAGTTCACTTTACTGCCAAGCAGGTCAACTGAAAAAGCAGCAAGTAAAACAAACAGGGAAATGTTGCAAATAATGTACTGTACTAATAATTTACAATATATCTTCAAGACTGTGCAAAAATGGAGATGACACTAAGATCCAGTGATTTATGACAACTTAAAAACACTACAGTTTTATCATAGTGACACCTCGGTAAAACATGACTGTAGGTGTGGACAAAAAAGCAGACAAATTCCACACTGTCTGTCGCAAAGCTGCGAGCAGACAGATCAAGCTTATGATTTACGGCTTTTCTCACTCGTTCTCTCTCACTGTGATGTTGCCCGTCTGTAATATCTATCTCTTTAGGCTTCCTGTCCTTCATTTGTACTCAAGATCCCCTTCGTCTCCCCCATTCAATTCCTTTGCCACTCATAAAACACACACTTGAGCCAAGATTCATATTTGGAACTCTTGGAGGAAGGTGTTGAGTACCACGGCAGATGGGTCCAATATCTTCCCTTGGCTTTTTAATGTGACAACAAGACCCATCAGAGCACAGCTGAGAGCTGTGAATCATGCTGGGTAATGGGGCACACGCCCACTCATTTTGTGAGGAGGAGAGCGGCTGACCTGAGCATGTTGCTCCAGGGCTGAGCTTTTCTCCCTCTGCAGGTGGTTGTACTCCACATCTAGGGTCACTCGGGCCTCTTGGAGGTGAATGTGTGAGGCCTCCAGACCACGCTTCTCTGCTGTCAGGTCTAATAGCTCCTGCTGAAGCCGAGCTAGCTCCTCTTTGGCTGCCGCTCGCTCTTGCTCTGCCTCCCGTCTGCGTTCACCAAGCTCTGCCTTTTCGGCCTCGGCCTGGAAGCAGATAGATCAAAAATAATATCTTTATGATTAATTAGCATGATGCTTTCTGACTGCCTTGCTGGTTGCCATCATATGTTGTGATGTGGATGCTGTTATGTTAGTGTCCATACCAGGTTCTTCCTTTGTCAAACCAGCTTCACAGTTGTTTTAAAATGTACACCATAAAAAATTAAGCTTTCATTCCAATGTAAAATACAAATTTAAGGCAATTAATTCAGTATTTCTTTGATTAAACTATTTATAATAACAGTATATAACATTCAAACAAAAAATCTCCAAAAAAAACCCTCTACAAACACATCAGAACTTTAAGTCCATATTGTGGGAAAATTATTATATTATTCAATTATTTTCATTGGGTTGTCTCAAAGACTAGCTATACCAAGACAGTTCACCCATATTACTTTAAATGTTAGAAAGTGCAACGGATAAAAGAGCCAATCACCAGATGGTAAACTCATTTATTGGCCAGTTCATGTCAGGTTTGCTGCTGATTTGAGATATGTTATTTAAGTGTGAATATGAAAAGCGGTTTTGGGGATTTCAGGGTTTTCCCATTCAAACAGATAGATTTGGACTTAGATGCCTGAAACAGCTGCCCAGAGGCAGTGTTGGGGGTAATATATCACATGTAACATGAGTTACGTGATCAGATTACTTTTCCAAGTAACTAGTAAAATAACGCATTACTTTTAAATGTACAAGCAAATATCTGAGTGACTTTTTCAAATAAGTAACACAAGTTACTTTGTTTTCCTAATAATCAACTGACACCTCTTCTGTCCCTATGTTGAGGGAAATCGGGAGTAAAAGTGCGCTGTGTAAACATGATGCTCATTGTAGTTCTAGACTAAATGTGAGCAGGCATTTACTATCTTACTGGTGCAAAATAGATTCAGATTCAGCAAAACAGATTTAGCATTTCTCAAAATGAATAAAATCAGTGAAAAACAAACTCAGAATATTACTGCATATAATTAAATGTTAAATGACACAAATGTACTTTATGTATTTAATCTCACTTTATAAACCAATGTCTTTGCTGCGGACCTTCAATGACTCACTTTAACCAAACTAATAAGCAAAAATGACTTTAGTTAATATCACATTTATTTATTTTTTTCTTGCTGAAGTAAGATTGTTGAAACTTCTTCTAATGTGTCCTATTCTTCTGCAGTCCAGAAAGGCAGCACAGCTGAAAGGTTAGTTTAAGCTGTGCCCTCTACTGTACAGACATGAATTTGCATTTCCTTCAGCTTCAGCCTGAAGCTTATTCATTTCCCTTTTTTTGAAGGGTTAGAAAATTCTGTCATTAATTACTCACCCTCAAAACCGTAAGACCTTTGTTCATCTTCGGAACACAAATTAAGATATTTTTGATGAAATCTGAGAGCTCTCTGACCCCTCCATAGACAGCAGTTTAATTACCACTTTCAAGGCCCAGAAAGGTAGTAAAGACATTGTTAAAATAGTCCATGTGACTTCAGTGGTTCAACCTCAATGTTATGAAGTGACGAGAATACTTTTTGTGCCCACAGCAACTTCCAGGTTCTACGTCAGAACGCCGAATCATTATTGGCCAGCTCATGCATCAGCATAACACGCATGCGTCATGCGGCTCATGTGTACAGCGTCGGCAAGTTGATCGTAGAGACCATTGGTGGCTATACGATCAACTTATGCTTTTGGGAAATGCCCAGATCCATCTCTCTCAACAGCCCTGTAACATGCAGCCTCAACGGCCATGTAAACAATAACATTAAGACGAAACTGCATGTTTTGCTGACTTTGCGGTCCTTTTTACCAGCCATTGTGCAGTTAAACTCTGCACTTTATTATACTGCAGCCACCTACAGTACATAAGCAACTGTTTACACTTGTACACGTATGTCCAGTGTGCACGAACTGTCATGTAACATGCGCTTTCGGTTGTGTAGTGTGGACAAAGAATGTTTCTGAAATGCAGTGGAAACACCAGTATAGACAAGGATCATTTTCACTTTAATACAGCGTTTTAAAACGAAAATGCACTAGTGTAAACAAGGCCTTAGAACTGTTCAGCCCAATGGTGGAAAAGCGGCTAGGCTTTCCTTGAAAGGGTCTTTGTGCAATTTAATTCAGTTAGAAAATACAGAATCATTTTATGTTGCATTTAAATGTACTTATTCAGCAGATGCTTTTATCCAAAGCAACTTACACGTGAGAATAATAAAAGCATTTATTTAATTTTAAAATAGTTTCTGCACTTTAAGACATGCTGGGAGGAAAATGTGTCTACTGTGTTTTATTTGCACACATATAATAACCCAGTAATTAGCTATCTTATTTTCTTTCCTTTAAAAGGAACTGAATGAGTTAACTATAAAAGAAATTATGATTATTCAAGATAGAATACATTTATCAATAGTAGACCCTAAAAAGAAACACACACACAGGCACGTTTATTTATGTGAATTGTTGGGACATTCCATAGGCGTAATGGTTTTTATACTGTACAAACCATATTTTCTATCGCTCTACGCCTAAACCTACTCATCACAGGAAACTGCACATTTTTACTTTCTCAAAAAAACTCATTCTGTATGATTTATAAGCCTTTTGAAAAATGGGGACATGGGGTAATGTCCTAAGTCACCCTCTCCTTGTAATACCTATGTCATACCAAAGTCATTATACAAATTTGTGTCCTGATATGTCACAAAAACGTGCACACACACACACACACACATATAAAGAGTAAAACTATGCACACAATTCAGTTCCATGACCCTGACCTGTAGGAGAAGACGGTTCAATTCGACTTTATCTTTAGCCAATCCCTCACTCAGGGCTCCCATCTTGGCCAGGGAGTCCTGTAGCCCTGCATCTTCACTTCGTAGTTTAGTGAGCACCAGTTCCTGCTCAGCATTCTGGGCCTCGGCCTATAGGGAGGCAGTACAAACATCAGTGGGAAGTTTGGCTACATACAATCATTAGCTACCAAGTTCACGTAACCGGCATTTATTTTGTAATCAGCGGTCAGGGTAAAATATGTTTTCAGAGCTGTTTAATAGTACTGGAGTTCAACCATTACATTTTGTCCCCAGAATGACCTGCAGCAGAACTGAGGAAGTGTGGAAAAACTGTAAGCTAGACAGAGCAAGTGATGAAAAATCGCACAAAGGCAGTTTTACATGGTAAATATAAACCACTACAAATAAGCAGAGCTACATAACTCACCCAAGGTCAAAGTAAACTGAGTTTCCAGTAATTCAACAACTGAGTTGGACATTTGACAGGGGAAAAAAAACTCTGTATTTACTTAATGGATAAATAATGCAAAACTGGGTAAACAGTTTTATGACTGGATGTAATTCACTGTAGGAACATGCAGGTGAGAACAGTTTTATACAGACTTAAATTAGGTGTTGTTAAGATGAATGAATGAATGAATGAATATGTGAATGAAAGAATGAATGAATTACTGAGTAAATACAGTATGTGAATAAATGAGTGACTGAGTGATGAAGGGAGTTAATGAATAAGTGGTTGTTATGGAATGATTGAATGAAATAATAGAGTGAATGAGTGTTTTGAGAGAATATGTTAGTGAGTGACAATGTTGGAAAAATTAAAGAATGTGTGAGTGCATGAAAAAGTGACTGAGTGATGGAGTGAGTGAGTGAATTAATAAGTGAGCAGGTGAGTGAGTGAATGAGTGGGAGGGTTAGTGAATGTGCATTTGTGTGAATGTGTGGAGCAGTACCCTAGAGAGAGCCTGTGCGAGACTGCTCTTTTCGTCCTCCAGAACCTCTTTCTGTAAAGTCAGCTGACTCAGAGCTTCCTTTAGTGTGACCAGCTCTTTACGCACATCTGAGTGTCTCATCTCCAACTGCTCCAGAGTATGTCGTCTTTAGAAAACAATGCACACAAATTGTCAAGACATAAATACACACTTTTCGATCTGTAGATACAGGCAAGACAGCTAAAAACAAATGAAAATCCAAGTACACTATTGCAAAGAGCAACCAAATCAGCCTCATGACAAACTGTACACACAAACAAAACATAATATTAATGTAAACACATAGGTATATGTACATACACAAACATATACAAGCAGATATCCTTCTATAAACACACTCCTCAAACATGTTTCCTCATCTGAGCAGAAAAAAAGATCATATCCAAAACCATTCTTATCCAAATACAGTACATAATCAGGGTTGTTACCTTTGACCTAACCAGTAAAATAAATGCATTATGCATCTTCATGTTTAATGGATTTTGTAAACAATACTACCCTGTCTTGATTCAAGGCAACTTTAAGGACAACATGTGCTTGTGATACTGACGGTAAACAATAGGACAGGGAAATAAACAAGGGCCAAGAAGGAAGTCAAGGGGTTTAAGGTTTCGCAATGCTGTACCCCCTCTCAGATTCAGAGCATTCTCGAGCCAGCTGCCTCTCCAGGTCCTCCCTCTGCTGCCTGAGGAGGTCTCTCTGCCTCTGAACATCCAGAGAGGAGCTTCGCAAACCTTCCTGTTCTGATTGTGCGCATTCCAGCTGCTGCTTCAGGGCTAAGAGCTGCCTTTCAAGCTCTCCTTTTTCACTGGGAAGGGAGAAAGAAAGCAACAGTTATGGTTCAGTTCAAGAGTGTAGGTTTGATTTTGATATTGGAGGGGACATAAAGTAAAAGCAGTTTTCAGGAACTGAAAAAAACTTTGTTCAGGTTTTTAGTTTACATCGACTTAAATGTCATAATGACACTGTACTCACATCCATGTTGTTAAAGGGTAGTTCACCAAAAATGAAAATTTGATGTTTATCTGCTTAACCCCGGGGCATCCAAGATGTAGGTGACTTTGTTTCTTCAGTAAAACACAAATGATGATTTTTAACTCCAACCGTTGTGGTCTATCAGTCGTATAATGCATGATAATGGGAACTTCGTCCATAAGAGTACAAAAAAAACATGCATTTAATTTGGACGAATCCAAACCCTGCGGCTCGTGATGACACATTGATGTCCTAAGACACGAAACGATTGGTTTGTGCGAGAAACCGAATAGTATTTTTTACCTCTAAGACACCACTATGTCCAACTGCCTTGAACATCCGGTTGGTAAGGTCTGAAAACGTGCTCTGATGACGGAAGTGATCTCTTGCGTGTATATGTTAATGAGTGTGAACGATCACTTCCGGCATCAGAGTGCATTCGGACCTCACATACCGGATGCACAAGACAGTTGGACATAGTGGTGTATTAGAGGTAAAAAATTATATAAATACTGTCCGTTTTCTTGCACAAACTGATCGTTTCGTGTCTTAGGACATCAATGTGTTGTCACGAGCCTGAAGGCGGCAGATCCTTTTCCTATTTAGCACCTAAACTCTGGAACAATCTTCCTAGCATTGTTCCGGAAGCAGACACACTCTGTCAGTTTAAATCTAGACTAAAAACACATCTCTTTGCTCTTGCATACACATAACACATTATCAATACATTAACATTTTTCAAATCCGTTAAAGGATTGTTACGCTGCAATAATTAGGTCGGCCGGAACCGAGAACATTTCCTATAACACTAGATATACCTGTACATCAGAATAAGAATGGCATCTACGCTAATATCTGTGTGCAGGTGAGTGGCAGAGAGGATGATGGGAGATGTAGTCCGGGAACTGACAGGAACAGACGGTGATCATGACATAACGCCCCCCTCCCGGAAGGCGCGTCCTCGCGGCGTAAAAGGAACTGCTAGGGAGGGAGGGAGGGTGGGTGCATTGGAGACCTGCATGCAGACAGGAACAGGGTCCCCAATGCAGGTCCAGGAGCCTCGGGCGGCCACGGCGGGTCAGGAGGCTCAGGCGGCCACGGCGGGTCAGGTGGCTCGGGCAGCCACGGCAGGTCAGGCGGCTCGGGCAGCCACGGCGGGTCAGGTGGCTCGGGCAGCCACAGCAGATCAGATGGCTCAGGCAGCCACGGCAGAACAGGGTCTATAGGTGACCCCAGCGGGTCAGAGTCCATTAAAGGCCATAATAATTTGCAGTTCAGAGATGGCCATAACAGTTCAGTGGTCCTTAATGGCCATGGTTGAGCAGGGTCCATAATAGGTTCGTGGACCGAAGGCCTGGATGGCACCAGCAGGGCAGAACGCTTGGGCGGCGGCAGCGGCAGTGCAGGCGGCCTGGCCGGCAGCGGCAGAGCTGACCAAGGGTGCTCAGTGGTCATATCAGGGAGAGCGGACAGCTCGGTGACGGCCTCCGTGGCCGTATCAAGGAGAACGGACAGCTCAGTGATGGCAGCAGGCTCAGGCTGGGACTGCTCTGGCACGACAGCGGGCGGCTCTGGGACGACAGCGGGCTGCTCGAGCTGGTCTGGGACGACAGCAGACGGCTTGGGCTGGCAGACTGTTACAAAGTCCATAGAGCTCGAGTTCCTCAACGCACGCAGGACAGCCAAGACATAGAAAGTGAGCACGACTCTCTGGGCCAAGACAGGACAGACCAGGAGAGCAGGCTGTGCTGGAGCAGACTCACTGGCTGGATCGGGCTCTGGAGCGGGCTCACTGGCTGGAGCGGCCTCACTGGCTGGAGCAGCCATCTTGCCCGTGGGCACTGGCAACGCAGCCATCTTGTCCATCGCGTCCAAGGCGCTTGAATCCATAGCAACCGGCGAGCTTGAGAGCGTTGCAACCGGCGAGCTTGAGAGCGTTGCAACCGGCGAGCTTGACAGCGTTGCAACCGGCGAGCTTGAAAAGGAAGCGTCCGGCTGGCTTGAGAAGGAAGCGTCCGGCTGGCTTGAGAACGAAGCAGCCGTGGGTTTCGGAATGCCAGCTGCTCGTGCTGTAGACAGTGGAGGATCATTCATGCTGGAACGAAATACTCTCCGCTCTCGGACAGGAACGGAGACGTGACGTGACTCTGGGCGATCAGCGGAGACGTGACGTGACTCTGGGCGATCAGCGGAGACGTGACGTGACTCTGGGCGATCAGCGGAGACGTGACGTGACTCTGGGCGATCAGCGGAGACGTGACGTGACTCTGGGCGATCAGCGGAGATGTGACGTTGCTCTGGGCGATCAGCGAAGGCGTGACGTTGCTCATGGAGATCAGCTGGGACATAGACTGGTGTTGTTGTAATGGTGGCCGCCATTTTGTGAATGTTCTTTGATGCGGCGTCCATTACGTGATCAAGCATGGTGTCACGTTCTTCTGCGACACCCACAGTAAAGGGAGATCCGCTCAGTAGTAAAGCCTGTTCAACATACTGTTCCAACGTCCCGTTTGGATCATGTATCGGCATGACAGCACTGAGCGGGTCAGATAGTCCACCGCGAAAAAATATCATAAGACACTCCTCGGTAAAGCAGGTCAAATGCGCCAGTTCAATAAAGTCGGTTACATAATCCTCAATGCATCTATCTCCCTGACGGAGACTGATCAACTGGGCGGATGGATTCATGGTGGTAATGACAGGAACACTCACGAAAGCTGCTGGATCTGTGTTGGCTAGGTCTTCTGTAACGAAGGCGGGACTCAGGTAGGGATCCAAATGCAAAGCTTTATTTACAGTGAGCGTTGTCATCCAGGCAGGGTCAAACGGGAGCAAACGGGAACAACAAGGAACAGGCAGAATCGTAGTCAGGGTGCAGGCGATGGTCAGGACAGGCAGCAACGGGTCAACGAACAGGAAACAGGCAGGAACGGTAACACAGGACAGGCAGACAGGATATAACGCTTGGTAATGCAACAAAGGGAAAATAAGACCTAGCAGTGAGGTGATGTGTGTAAGAGTCTTTTATTGTCCTGGTAATGAGCTGCAGCTGGGTGTGATGATTAGTGATTAGTGTTAAGTGTGTGCAGGTGAGTGGCAGAGAGGATGATGGGAGATGTAGTCCGGGAACTGACAGGAACAGACGGTGATCATGACAACCATCTTGTATATGTTACATATTACCACGCTTGTTTGTACAGTTTATTTTTAACCACTTCCCTTTTTTCTGTGCTTCTAATATGTAAAGCTGCTTTGAAACAATTACCAATTGTAAAAGTGTTATAAAAATAAATTTGACTTGACTTGACGAGCCGCAGGGTTTAATTTGGATTTGTCTGTGCATGTTTTTTGGACTCTTATAGATGGAATTCCCATTGACATGCATTATATGACTGACAGACGGCAACGGGTGGAGTTAAAAATCATCATTTGTGTTCTACTGAAGAAACAAAGTCACCTACATCTTGGATGCCCTGGGGGTAAGCAGATAAACATCAAATTTTTGATGTGAACTATCCCTTTAAATATACAGTACATTCAGTTTAACAGCATTAACTTAAAGAGGATAAACTTTATAATTCAACTGAGCTGTGCATGTGCATTTTAAATACTTAAGTTATGTTCTTGCTCCATCCATGCAATAAATGCACTTCATTTATTAAGTGGGGTTTTTATAGCATATTTACTTTAACTTTTCAGGTAATGTCAATGGTATGACCCATTTATGGTGCGGCTAAGCCTTATAAGCCTTATATGCTCAAGAGTTATTTAGGGGCTTGAAAGTAGAGAACAAAATCTGAGCCAGGACGTACTTTTAAAAGGGATTCTTTTCAAAAAAGGATTTATCTCAATGGGACTTTTCCTGGTTAAAAGTTAAATAAAAAAGTAAAACCCACAAGACACTGATGGACAACAGTGGCTATATATATATATATATATATATATATATATATAAATATATTGTAATTGTTTGATAAAAATTATTGTAGAGACGATGCAGTAGTTTTTGGATACTGGTAGGGACATGTCCCTAGAGTCCCTACCACATTTAAAGCCTTTGGGGTATAGCATTAGTTTGAGCCATGGGTTCCACTAAATTTGGACTACAACTACCAAAAAGATGTGAGTTTGCATGCTTGATTAATCAGAATCATAAATCATGAACCTCTGTAGCAGGGGCATTTGCTCTGAGGAGGCAAGGGAGGCAGTGCCTCATTAAAAAAAAACTGGATTAGAAAATAATCCATATTACAAAAATAAAACAATGCAACTATTATAAAATGTGACATTAAAAAGTGTATAAATCACTCATTTTTATAAAGGAACACTGTCCCACAGCAACACCAGCAGGTAAAGTTACAGCGAAAGTCCACGTCTCTCTTGCCTCCCCTGAGCCCATTGAGCTTTAACAGACCCCCTAAAGCGTGTGGTGGGTTTGATGGGGGGTAATTGAAAATGAATGGGGGCATGTCACATGAGATGAGGCAATGTCTCAATCTTGCTATTATTTTATATGATTGTTATTATTGGATATGATTGATTTGTGTGATAAATCCCGCATCTTGTTTTTGTGTGCATTTGCGAATCGTCTGAATGAACGAAAATGAGTTCACAAATAAAATGTATTATTTAAATTGTTACTGTCTTTAGTTATTATTTTCGAATAAATGTAAAAATGTAAATATATATATATATATATATATATATATATATATATATATATATATATATATATATATATATATATATATATATATATATATATATATATATATATATCCTCATTTCAGAACACCACTGCACACCACTGTTTTTTAGCCATTATATAGCATAACAGGAAAGTCTTTAGATTAAGCACAGACTTTTATTAATCAGCCTTCTGAATTGGCCTGCAAAATGATGTCATGACTAAACAGCTCTATAGAAAAATACTGATGTAAAAGTAGAGGGTACAAATGTCCAGTTAGAAACTTTTGTGCAGTTTACCTTGGCATTGAACAATGGCATCCTTTATTAAAGTGCCAGGTTCAATCAGTAGCAGACTTTACCTGTTTACTATGCCCAGTGAGGTGCGATATCTCTGGGCATCTCTTGTGCTGTCCTCCTCAGCTTTCTCCAATAGTTGGTTCTCTTGCTGCAGTTCCCGTAATCTTTGTTCCAGACTTCTGGTTTCATCTTCCCCAACATGCAGCTGATCTCGCAAGGTGGCAACCTGCTCTTGTGAAGCTTCTAGAAGTGTTCGCAGCTCCTTTGGGTGGATAGATATTGTCATTTAGTTGTGTACTGAAATTACATACTCTTTGTAATAGCAGAGTAAACTTTTAGGGAGACACAATTATTGACCTATAATGTTATGAAACCGTATTTAGTTCCGTATTTAAAGTGTGTAATTTCTGTACCACTAGCGGCAGAAAATATGTTTCCAGAAAACTCGCCCTGTCTGCCACTGATTGGCCAAACAAACATTCCTGCCACAAACCCAAACCATTGGTTTAGCCATGTTGGGCTAGTCAGATTCCTCCAAAAAAAGAAGAAGGAAAAAAAAAAATGAGCAAAGAAAAATTCTCTTTATCCATGATTTAGGAGTGTTGACACCTGTGTCATTTAAGGGTGTTGTTTAAGGGTGAAAGTTTGCAAACCTGAATTTGTGCCTGTCGCTGTAAGAGGGCTCTCTGCACTGCTATCAGAGTACTGTCTCTTTGAGAAGAAGAAACATATCCTTCTGGAATGGAGTGGTGCTCCTTTCTTGATGACTCTGAACCCTCTCCACAAACCACCTAACAAAGAAAACAAGAGACGAGTAAATATTTTTTTTTAAATGTCACATTACAATATTTTTTTGAAATCATTAATGAATGCTGTTACCACAAGATTTGATTTGGTTTCAAAATCCTTGACCCTATTCAAGAAGCCCCTCTGCATTATGTTTATCATGATTTACGCTTATGTCAAAAATTACATCTGGCCCAAAATATCATAATCATGTTCAGTAAACCTGATTAATGTTGTGGAGTATCTGTTGGAGACTGCTAATCTCGCTGCGCAAGGCATCCCTCTCGGTTCTATCTTCGGACCGATTAATTTCCTGTGCAGGAAAGCATTCAGGTCAAAGTGCAGCTTCTTGAACAGCCATGACGCACACCAGACAAGACAATTGCATCCAGACAAGTCATTAAGGAAGACTACCCTTCCCAGATAATGATTCTAGCAACACCATTATTCTACTGTATCACTGCTCACCATCCTGTCCAAGCTGCTCCGCAGTGCTGCCAGATTGCTCTCCTTGTCACTGTTTTGTGCTCGGAGCTGCTTCACCATTTCACCTAATTCTAGGATTCTGCACAGATATATGCACATGTTAGGATTTGCATTTAACTATATTAAAGTATCATAAAAGTGGATCATATGACTTGTTTGCTGCGTTCCAAGTCTTTTAAAGCCATATGAAAGATTTGTGAGGAACAGACTGAAATTAGGCCATCATTCACTAAAATCTTGGCATCCATAAAAGCTCTCTTTGACACGTTTATGTGAGAAGTAGCAATGTCCAATTCAATATTGAACTGTTTTAATTTATCCATTGATCTGGTTCACAAAACTGGGCTGAGGCATTAGTTCACAAATCAGACTCATATGATTCTCAAAGTTCCAGTTGTTATTGTTTAGCTCACTGGAAGTGAAGATCATCAGCGAACAACAACATACATTTTTGTCTGAAAAGCTTTCATTTAGCTTCAGAAGACTTGGGAGTCATGTGGATCTATGTTATTTTTGATGCTTCTCAAGTTTTTTTTTATGAAGTTTCAAAGCATCAGTAATTGTGTGAAAAAAAAAAAAGACCATCACAAATCTTAAAAACTTCTCCTTTAGAGTTCCACAGTAGAGAGAAAGCCATAAACGCTGGTCTCCAAAAGTTTGGAAACACCCCAGCCAAAGTGTGGTTTTGGATGATATCAGCATAAATCCTTATCATTATTTGGTGCAAATACATTAAAGTAACTTGACATTATCATTGAAGACCAGCAATAATAATTTTCATTTTGATTACATAATAATGGCAATATATACATGTCAAAGTCAAACATGCCCCTTTGCCAGCTGTGATGCCTGGTTTCTGGTTTAAACTTGGCCCAGGTTTGTAAAAGATTTTTGGGTCAGCACACATTAATAGCTTGAACAATTGATTGCCAATTAAGTTTAGAATACAATGAACCAATTAGAACCCAGTTTAGGTCAGATAGCTGCTAATGGTGGATATTTTGATGAATAGAAAATGTAAGCTTTTTTCTATGTATAAACTGTTTATATAATAAAATATGTTTTCGTAGTTTGTGTTGTCCCTTAACAGTGCAAAATTATCACAAATTAAAAAGGATTCATGCCAATATTGTCCAAAACCCCACTTTTCTAGGGCGTTTCCAAACTTTTGGAGGGCAGTGTACATTAGGTTTGCAGTGTGTAAATTTTTGTGTGAACTATTCCTTTATGAAAAATAGCACACCCTTATTTGATGTTGTACTCTGCAAGTTGAAATAGGCAATGACTTTAAGTATGAGATTCTGAACATGAACACATACTATCACAATATCAAACAACTGTGCATGTGTGTAACATTAACACGGTTAAGGCAAAATGATCAAACGCTCTATGCACTTATTTGATCCTCATTTGTCTATGGCCCTTTCTTCTCTCTTTAATAAAGCTCAGCTAAAAGTTCATATATCAAAATGGAGAGTGATCTCTGCTCTCTCCATTATAAAACTGTCACTGATGAAAAGATGTAGAAGAGAGAAGCTGCAATGACTCCATTCATCAGAAGACCCCATCCCTGCTCTGTCAGATCCATGGATCCGCTCTCAAAAGAAAGTGTCATAGACCACTGACACATTATACAAGTAACAGAAGAATGTAGTGGATACTGAACGGCAAATAAAGAGACACTTTTTCTCTCTGGTTTTGGCATGCCACATAGTTGGATAGATGAAGCAATCCATGCTGACCTTCCCTGTGTGTCAGCACTCAGGACAATGCACAATGAGTCATCTAGGAGATGTGAGTTCAGGACATCAATACTTCAATTCAAAGCATTGGGATAGATGCTGAAATTTATGACTCTGCGAAATCCTTTGAATACGATAATTTAGCCCCAGCTGCCAATACCGTACATATTTATTACAGCATCCTGCTCAAGCATGATGACACTTGTATATTATTGGTGAAAAATGAATGGGACGTGTGCGTAAACAGACAGACATGTTGTACCTGGAGTTAAGCTCTACTTTCTCCGCATCAAAGCGGGCCTGCAGCTGCATAGCCTCCTTCAGCTTGTCTCTTAGTTGATTCTCCAGTGCTGATACTCCGCTGCTAACGGGGGAACAAGGCTGGCTCGTGCTAGCCTCCAAATTCACACAGGCCATATGAAGACGACGGCCAGCCACCGCACACTCGGCTCGCATGTCCGATAGACTCCTATAAAGCACAAAACAACTATTACAACCAGCAGGAGCAATGAAATGTCCTTACACAACAATTTCCTTACGTTCCCAAGGAAATGTGCTTCGTTCACAACTGACGAGAGCCAGATGGCCGAAACTATATTGTGATCTGGGAATAAACTCTTTGAACGGTGTCGTGTCTGAGTAAGGGTCGTGAACATTTTCTCCGCTGTCCATGTGTTGAGTAATCCACATTACAGCAAATTACTCAACAATGATCACAGCATTTACACAGGCCGAGCCCTCATCAAGCTTGGCTCTGATGGATGGCTTAAGGCTAATCTGAAGGGCAATCTAACCATCCCATTTCCCTGGTCAGGATGGGTGAGGGGTGACCCAGGTGACCCACTGTGCTTTGATCCCAAGCGGGGATAAATGGCGGTGGAATTGGAAAGAGGTTCTGGCCGCAAGCTACGCTCACCTGTCAGCGAAAGCCCGCAACTGAGTGAAAGAGCTCCGTAGGAAGGCAGCCTGACGCCACAGAGATCGCACACGGGCTTGCTCGCGGCTGTTTCGGGAGGTATTCATCTGTGGGAGAGCAACACGGACATATGGTCGACAGGTTTGGGAAAAGTGCGAGGTTAAAGATGTCTCCATTATTAATGCCCACATATAAGAAAAATAATGAATGCACGCACACATATAAGCACAGCTAGATTTGGACTTCAATTCACAGACAATCATAGACTCGCATACACATACAGTACAGTAAACTATTCTTGACTGTATGTGACTGAAAACTACATGAGCTCCTTCATATCACCAGATGTTTGCACCGAGCAATGAATTCTCGCTCTTTTTTCCAATCGACTGGAATGTTTTCACAGGAAACAACAGCTGAGAAAATCACAACAATGATTTAAAACAAAGACAGTGTCCAGACTGACAAAACAGGCACCAGGGTGGAATTCCACAAGTTCCAGAGTTGAGTTTCATTGGGTTGGATTAAGGAAAGATTTTCCTTAAACTGTGGATTTGGATAAAAACATACACTACAGATCTCTCCTTCCTTCCTTCTGTCTCTTTTTCCTCCTCCCTCTCACCTCAAGTTCCCTCCTGAGTCGTGTGTCCCTCTGCTCTGCGTCCTCTTGTGCCTTCTGCAGGCTTTCTGTCAGGGCCTGATTGGCTTCATTGGCTTGTTCAAGTTGTTCCCGGAGCAGTGCGTTGACCTGGCTCAAACCAGAACACCTGTGAAATATATGGATCTACTTCAGTGCACTGTATCCCAGAACCTCCACCTGTTAAGCCACGAGCCAAAACTAAACTTCGCAGATGATCTCACCCCCCTCCATTGCATGGCCTCTATCAGATCCTATGTTTACAGGCTCATAAAGGCCCATGTCACATTCTGAGTTGCCAGCCACGCTTAGAGGGGAATGTGCGTGACAGTTTTATAAAGTCCAAGTCAGATCCAGCCTAATTGCCACCAGATTTGCTTGTCAAATAGTTTACAGGGTTATTTACATCATTCGTGGCAGAATCCACCCAGTTACATACAAAGATTGACGCCAGGGTGGTGTGAGGCGACGAACAGAACGATCATCAAAGGGGTGAGGAATAGAGAGAGACACGATAAAAAAGCTACGGGAATGTGTTTAATCATTTTCAATGAGTAGATTTGCTCTATGTTTCTGTGTTTTGGCTTAATTCTGCAGTTCATGCCCCTCTGAGAAAACTTAACGCCAAGGCAGACAGCTTAGCATTAATTCACAATGTAACATTTCTGCCCTGAAATTCTCATGAGCCATGGCATAGTTGACTTCTCTGACATAGAAAATGAAATAAATTTTGTTACAAGACTGCAGAGCCACAGATGATCGGATGAACTGCATTTGCAGTGCGCTCTCTGACAGAGGCACTAAGGTTTAAAAAATGAATGAGAGCTTGGCAGCTGGGCAGCCCAGAGTTTGCCATAACTGTTTCAATTAGGGGTGAGTGGCACAGTAAATCATGTTCTTTTAAAGGCTGGCGTCTGGGACGGTAGGTTGGCCGGCTCTTTGTATGAAGTGCAGTAAAAACCGTTTGGCTGAGATTGTGAACAAGGTTGTGATAATTAAATCTGACAAACTGGATACTTTTGTTTTTGACACCCCCTTCTAAAACTATTCATTTCCAGAATGGGCTTGTGTGGACTGAAGTAGGCGGCTAGGAGGTTTTATTTAGAGCAGTTCTAACTCTATTGCCTTCTTGATAAATGTTGCTCATGTTTTGTTTCTCAGTGAAAGAATGGTGAAGAGCAGTACCCTGCTGGAAAATTCAGCTTAAGTGGTTGTGCTTCTGTAGTGGAACATGGTTTTACATTAGCTGGTTTAAAATTGGTCCAAATTGGCCATTAGCTGGTCTAAGATCATAACTAACTGGTCTAAGATGGATAATAGCTGATCCAAGCTGGTTCCAATTGGTTACTACCTAGTCTAAGCTGGATATTAGTTGGTCCATGCTGTTCAATAGATGGTCAGCGTTGTTCATTGGTTGTCCAAGCTGGTCATCAGCTAGTTCCTGCTGTTCAATAGCTGGTGCAAGCTGGTCATAACCTGTTCCAATCTGGGGTGCATTTCCCGTACAATGACGTAACTTGCTGCTTTACTACCATAGTACGATGCATCGTTGAACAAATCAACTAGCTAGTTGCGACTGTTTCCCGAAACCGTATTGTCGCAAACCTGTCGTTCAGCCACGTTGGTGAATGATGTCACGCAGGTGGTGGAGTTCTTCTTTAAATGAATCTGTTTGAGATCGCATTAATGCTAGATTTTTGCTATAAATTACGGACATGGCATCTGAGGACTACTTCTCATTTTTCAGTTATTTTGCATTATTTCCAGATTCAATCATAGGCTCGTTTTTACATACTAGAGCACGTATGCACATGTGCACTCTTCAAAGATGGTGCTTAAAATCTTTTGACAAACTAAAATATGTAAATGACATTTATATACATTCAAAATAAAAGATATACATTGTACATAATGTCATAAAAACAAGAAACTATGCTTCTAACCACAGCTCGAGAGCTGTCGTTCCAACCACACAAGTTTACAATGCAGTTTGCGAATGTTCAGTTGAACGATGGTTTTGGGAAACACCAAATCGTTGAACTATGTTAGTAACGACGGAACTTGCGATGTTAGTTGGCTAATGTTGCTTTTGGGAAACACACCCCTGTTTATTATCTGGACCAAGCTGTTGATTAGCTGGTTATGCTGTTCATAAGTTGTCCAGGATGGTCATGAACTAGTTCCTGCTGTTCATTAGCTGGTGCAATCTGGTTATTATCTGTTCCAATCTGGTCATTAGCTGGACCAAGCTATTCATTAATTGTCTAAGCTGGTCATCAGCTTGCCTAAGTTGGTCATCAGCTGGTGTGACATCAAGCTTTCAGACCGTCTTGGATCAGTTACATATTAGCAAGCGGTGATCAAGCTGGTTTTTGGAACATAAGTGGCTTGCACCAGCTAAAGATCTGCAGGAAACCAGGTACCATGCTCCAAAAAACAACTGCCATCTGGATTAGATGGATTTGTTTAACAGGGTAAAAGGAAAACAAAAATAACAAAAAGAAAACAGAAAAACTCCTTATAAGGTTTATCATTTTCTAAAATGTACAATTCTCCATCTGTTCCAAACAGAAAGTCCTCACATACTTTTTGGCTAATCCACTGACACATATCTCTTTTATTCTCACCGCTTCTGCTCATCCTCCAGCAGTGCAAGATTACTTTGGACATCCAGACTGTGTTCCTGCTCAAAGCGCTGGAGACGGTGTGCTGAGGAGTCTAGGTGTGACTGGAGCTAAATACATGGACAGAGGCAGGTTTATACCAAACACACCAAAAAACAGCGCAACAGCTGGAAATGACTGAAAGTAGATAACAAAGGTCACAAGGGCAGCCTTTAAAGTACTCCACTGAGACGTACCGAGAGCCTAAGCTTCTCTGACTCTGAGGTTTTCTCCAGCACCTGCTGCTCAAGATTTCCACATCTCTTCTTATACTGGAGCAACTGCACACACAGACACATACTTTCACTCTGCAACTTAAGATGCATGGACCACATTCCCAATTATACCAAAGCATCTAATTAATATTCCAGTAGTAAATTCTTTTTTTTCCCCTCTAAAAGAATCCTTCCCATCTTTGACAAAATTGAATGAGACCAAATCTAACAAATCTAACCTTGGCCTGTAGTTTCTGCACCAGCTGAGCCTGTCTGCGCTGGCTCTCCTGAAAGGCCTGGAGCTTCAGCCTATAAGATCGTCCTTCCTCTCTTAGCCAGCCCTGCTCCGCGCCATACACACTCTGCTGGTCTGAATCTCCTGACTGTTGCAACAGCATCTGCTCCAGCTGCAAAGACATATGCACACATTGCACTAGTTGATTACCTTTTAGTCTCTTTATGGCTGTTCACAATTTGTACTGGTATGATTTAGTGACATTTACAGTGAATAATGAATTCAAGTGAAAAGACTAAGATCTTTTTCTTATACAACATTCAAATATTACCTTCTCTTATTTTATGCAAAGGCGACTCTAGATGCATGCTTTTAGATTTATGCGTGAAACAAGAACCCGGGGCTTGTTGTCAGAGGCAAGTCACAAACTTCATATTTCCACATTAACCATACATTCAAGGATAGAGTTTAACCTTAAGGTTAAATTGTAGCCTAGAGTCAAATGTATTTTTAATGAACATCAGGCCAAAGCAAGTTGTCTTGTGTGGTTTTAAAAGTTATAAATGTATACATAATTTTTTGTTAGCCAAAACAGTTTTCATAATTTTTGTATGCTACTGTACCTTTTACATTTTTGCTCTTTTATAAATTGTTTCATGTTTCATAGTTTTTTTTACATTTTGCAGAAAAGTGTAATGGCAGGTTTCCACACGCCCCATGTGACAACATGCCCCACTAAAGGTCAGTGTGTGTTCAATGAAATGTATCTTTTATCCTGAAGTGAAAAGGAAAAAAAAAATGTAGTCAAGATTTAAATTGTGTGCTTAAACAGAAAATGACTTAAACACATTCTGAAAAATATTCACTAGAATAATAAGTGACAACTTGCCTTTACTGAAAAGAAAAAAAAAGAAAAAAAAGATTTTTTTTTTTGCAGTGATGTGTGTGTTGTATGCTGATTTTCAATGTACTTATAGGTAGGTTTGTGTAAATGAACACAGGAAAGCATGATCGTATACAAAGTAGAAGGTTGTCTGTCACAATGGCAATGTGTTTCTCCCTCGATTCCCATCCTCCTACAGGGTCTTCAATCTCAATGTCCCCATTACCCCTCCAACCCCTCCCATCTTCCTTTAACCCCCAGTGCATATCATGGTGCCAGACACCCAGTCCCTACTAACAAAAAACACATGTTTCCTCTCAACACAACAACATGCTGCCTCAGCTGATTCAAACAAAGCAAGAAAAACAGAGAGCGAGGGGTAGAGAGAGTAAAAGGTGGATGTAGAGTCAACTTCATCCTATCTGCAAAGAAGTAAGTAACAGAACTACAGGTCATACTGAAATCACAGGCAAACATTAATCTATTGCTAAGCTGAACAGCAGCCTCTACAAGATGCAGGGACAATAGTCCCCCTGTTCCCAACTGGAGCCAAGGGCTTCCCAAACCTTAATAAAACATTTTCAAACAGTCATTCGGAGAGCTTTAATTCCATACAGTACAAAGAAGGGCAATCCAGCACCCGGCTCTGGGCGGTTTTGGGGTTCAGGGCTCATAAGGGAACAGGGACTTATTATACGGCCTGTTGTTAAGGTGACAGCTTTTGAAAGCGAACAGAAAATGAAAAACATGGGTGGAGGACGAGTCAGAAGAGAGAGGGGGGACGTTGGGTGCAGCAACAGCAGCTGTGTTTAAAGGCTCCTTTGGAAACAGCTGCACTACTCTATTGATTATGTATCTTTGCAACTATTTTGGCACAATTAGGAGGCAATTTGTTGCTACAACACAAAAAGCGTTTGATGCAAAGTCATGAAGTAAATGGCACTTACACACAAGCATATTGTTCTGCCTTAAAAGCTTATGGGGGTCAGTGCTACAGGACAGCACAAATCAAGTGTGCAGCTACCTCTGTATGTACATTCATAAAATACAGTTGCTTCCCAAAAAAAAAAAAAGAGAAAAGAATGAAGTCGATTGTGAGATATCTGTGAAATTCATATGAAACAAAGTCATAATTGCAAGAAACAAAATCACGACTGTGAGATATAAAGTCACAATGTCAAATGTAAAAGTCAGATTGTAAGAAAACGTCCTACTTAAAAGAAATAAAAATCATAACTGTGAAACAAAATCCAATTATGACAAAGTTGCAATTGTGAGACATACAGCACATTCACATTGTGAGACAGTTACAATTATAAGAAGTAAACTCACAACTGGGAGACAAAGTCATGTTTATGAGATTCTGAGACACAAGTCACAAATGTCACAATTACAAAATTTAAGGTCACAATTATGAGATATAAAGTTGCAAACAGTTGAAAACAGGCTTTCGTACAATTAAGATACTCATGAATAATGCAAAATCATTATGGATGTTTCAACTCAGAAATTTTGTAAGTGAGTATCCTAGTTAGATTTTCAAAATAACACATGGTTATAACATTGATTGGTTTGTTGTATTTGGTATCCTGATGGACAGGCCATATGGACTCTACTATGCACAAGTGTTATACGGCATCTTGCCTTTCACCAAACAGATAATTTCTCAAAAACTTTGAGAATGCAATCAACCTGCCTCTTATTACTGTCCAGAACCAACTTCTCCAATCCAAATCTTAACAGTAACCATCACATGTTAAAAAACGATCACAGATTTGCTACTGAAAGAAACTTTACCAGCAGCATCAAAAAGACAGGAGGTTTTGAAGCAGGGCTGATGGATGATGCAATGACATGTGTCGATATTGGATCCTTCTTGCTAGCGGCACTAAACAAGCCCAGCATTATGATGGTATTAAATTCAAGAGCTGGTCCCTCTCTCATGTTGCAGCCAATCTGCCGCCACAGGCTTGGCTCTGGTCCATGGGTAGAATGCTGTCACACGTGTCTAGAGGCCACTCAGCCTTTGCGGTGTATGTATAAGTGATGAATTTTCAAACATGGGTGTTAGCCACATGCTTTTGTTCAGATTAAAACTTTATACAATGTACTTACAGCAAAGGTAATTTTGAAATTTAAATTAACACTGTTAAGTGTCCATATGTGTCCACGCTTAGAGAGTGTTAAAATAACACTGAAGCATTGTTGGAGTTAATTAGACAATTAAGTGATTAATTAGATGATGATTGACCTTTATTGAAGACAGCTAATGATAACAAGCAGAATTACTGAAGGAAAGAGAAACAACAACAGAAAAAAAGAGAAATACAACATACGATACAAAAAAAAAAACAGATTTAACAGTTTTGTTCCTATAGTGTGTCACGAGTTGACCAAGACAGCACACCTAACAGATTCCATTCACAAACAACCAGAGTCCTAACTGTGAACGCAGGAAATCTCGCAGAATCTCTCACGGTCAAACGTGACTTTAGAGTAAACAAACATGGCAGACGACGGGCTACAAAAAATAGCGATAATAGTATTTGGAATGCTTTTTACAGAAAATGTTTGGATGCAGTCGTGTTATGCTTCCATCAGCTCGCTTTCTAAATGGGAATCAGATGCGCGTTTGTCCTCGGGGTTTGATTATCTGGTAGTGTGTGCCTTTAGATAAAATCAACTGAAGATCTCAGCAGAGGATGATAAAACAACTCCACAAACACCAGCTTAATCTGATACAAACCAGTTTTACTTTGTTTCTGTCTATAAAAGTTCTTATTTAGAATTATAAAACGGTTAGTTCCTGTCCTTGATTCGGAGTGGTCAATAGCTGTGTTTTATTCATGATAAAAACACGACTATGACCGCTTCACCCAACGGTTCTGTGTATCACTACACAACACCCTTAGCAACCACTCTTAGCAACGTAACTGTCTGTTCTCAATTTATATTGTTCATTGAAGCTTACTGTATTATGTAGAAGAGTACTGTGAGAAAGAGATCGATTGAACGAGTTTATTACCTGCATTCAGATTTAGCATTTTTCTTCAGGTCAGTCCTATGTTCATAATAAAAAATCTGTTTAAATGTCCAATGTATTATCTTGTCCTTTTAACATTTAAGGGGTTTTCCCATGACTGACAACACTAGTCAAAACATTTGTCAGTTGCATCTTGTTTACAACAATTCAGTCTTCTCAATGTAAAAGTCTTTGCTACTAACTGACTCACTCATAAAGAGAGTCTGTGCCGCCATCTAATGGCGTAATAATGTAACTTCTGTTGCTGTTCATGGTCAGGGACTATTTTTTCTGGCAGAAGGAAGGCTTTTAGTAAAAGTTTACTTCATGAAAGTTGCATTGATGCATATTTTTGGCTTTAATATTTTATTGTGTGGTAATCATTTTATAAAAGCAATAAGGTACACCAGGCTAGTGCTGTATCATGAATAAGTCACGGCTGAAGGGGTTGCAGGCATTCCGCTTCACGTCATGCCTAACAACACCCTTCAGCCGTGACTTATTCACGATACAGCACAGCCTCGAGTACCTTAATGCTTACTTAACAAAGGGTTTAGATGTTGATGTTTTATTGAAAATAATAAAGTTTGAAGTTACCATGATGGTGATCAGTGTTTGCTTTAGTTGGGCTGTTGATCTTTGACTTTTTAATATAAGTTTATGGTCTTTGTAACTGTGTTTAACAAAACACATTTGTTGCAAAGGAAGCCAAAAACAAAGAGCAGAAAACAGTCTTTAATCCAACAGGAGAGCATAACGGGTTACACCAGTAACATCTTACATTATACAATGACTGACAAAGAACACAGAACAGGCAGGAACTTAAATACACAGATAATGACTACTAAACGGGAACAGCTGATGAGACTTAATTAGAAACCATAATGACTAATGAGGACTAATGCAGACAAGACAGAACAGAGGTAAACAGAATACACGTGACATTATGCCCCCCCTCGGAAAGGCATCCTCGCGCCATAAAGTCTATAAAGAGCGAGGGCGGAGGCTTCGGTGGAGGGCGTGGAGCTGTTGACAGACAGCAACCTGGAGGAGTAGACCACGGGCACCATGGTGAAGTTGACAGTGGGAGGAGCCAGGGTGAGATCCTGACTGCAGGGGCGGACGAAACCCTGGAACCAATCAGCGGTGACGGAACCATGGCGAGTGGAGGCGACGGCGGAACGTAGCGGCTGACGGACCTAGGCGACATCGCAGGCCTGGAAGCCTGGCGCTGAGCTGCTGGCTCGCGGGGCCGAGGCGATGACGGGTACTCAGATGACCGGGGTGACGATGGGGTGAGCGAGCACGACGGGGAGGTCGGAGGAAGGGAGGAGCCCAATGACGCTGTAGGGGTGCAGGGTTCCAGCGCAGCTGTAATCCTGGAAGTCCATAGAGGAAGCTGGGTTTTGACCGCCGGAGGCTGACCCGGAGTGACGAGTGAGCCCAGCGGAGCATCCGGACAGACGGGCCATGGAGACGTTGAGGGAGTGGTGAGCCGAGGCGATGGTGATGGGCTGAAGGGTTGAGATAGAGACGTGGGTCTGGAGGCCCGAAGTGGAGGCGGGGGCTCGATCTCAAGCCTTGCTGATGGAGGTGATGCCCAAGGCGAAGATGAGCCGCACAAAGTGAGCGGCGGGGACAGAGCCGAGGAGCTTGACGACACCCGTGGCACCAACGGATTCAGGGGACTGTCCTTGACCAGTGATGGAGACGGGATCAGGAAATCAGACAGGGAAACGGGCAGAAGATCTCCGGACGAGACTGGAGCATCCAGATAATCGGCCAGGACCGGCAAAGACGAGGATGATTCGAGGGTGGGGACTTGGGTGGGAATTGGATCCGCGGACCACAGATCAATCAGGTCTAGATCTGTTCCTGGCTCTGTAATGGACTGATCCGCTGGCGTCGACTCCAGGGCTTTGATGTTCTCCATTCCTGAAACGACCACGTTGGGCGCCTCTGGGTTCGGTGGCTGAGAGAAAAATGCCGCCGTTTCGGAGGTTTCAGACCACGTACTCCAAATACGGCCAGCTCACCGGGAGGAGAAGGAAACGCAGCGCTGGTGAGTCCATCTTGGTTACTCAATTTGAGGATCAGTCATTCTGTTACAGATCAGGTAGCTTAGAAAACTCACGACGAAGGTAGTAGCAGAAAACAGTCTTTAATCCAACAGGAGAGCATAACGGGTTACACCAGTAAAATTCTACGTTATACAACGACTGACAAAGAACACAGAACAGGCAGGAACTTAAATACACAGATAATGACTACTAAACAGGAACAGCTGACGAGACTTAATTAGAAACCATAATGACTAATGAGGACTAATGCAGACAAGACAGAACAGAGGTAAACAGAACATACACGTGACAATAATATTGTAACTGTTGTTTTAATGATGTTCGAGCTTACGCTATCGAGTATGTCAGTCACTGCAAAAATCAAAAAAGAATGAGAAAAACCTGAAGTTCAAGATATGTATGAGTTTTTGTTTTTCATATTTGCATCACATGAAATAGTTAAGCAATACCATATGAACAAGACTGATTTCATGAATATTAGCATAATTGCAGATTTGATATTTATTTTACACAACGGTTCAATAAACAATAAGATAATATTTCATGTTACAACACACAGCAGTGTTTTATTAGTGAATAAATCCACATTCTTGAAAGCATTTTAGAGTCATTGATTCAATGATCCATGCTTAAAGACGTGTAATTTCTGTATCAATAGTGGCGCCAAACAGATTAGCAAAAATAATGACTGTTTTAAAATAGTTTTCTAAAAGACTCCTACCGACCTCTTTTGCCCTCCTCACCTGCCATTAATTTCAAATTCATCATCCACTGGTTGACAATGTCAGATCACTCAAATAGAGAAATGTTTTTTGAAAGTAGGTCTATAAATGGCTAATTATATTTGACTTCAAAATGTATGTTGTTATTCAATGATAATCATCCCCAACACTGTAGCTCTCAAATCTAATACGGTACCATTACACATTTCATGATGGTGACGTTTGGTGACAAGACACAGGAAAACTATAATATATATATATATATATATATATATATATATATATATATATATATATACTGCTGATGTATGAAAAAACTGAATGAGATTCTTTCCTGGCCCACAGAAGAAGAAAAAATGAACATCATAGAAGTTTGGAACAAGTTGAGACTATTTCTTCAAGAACAGTTTCAGAAGAAGGGTTTATAATGCCTCACTTCCATTTTAAAATGACATCTGTGTCAGAAAGAAAGGGACCAAGGCATTACACCACACCGTCCTATTCTATCCCCTGACCACACAGTTTATCTGTACTTCTTATGGTCTTCAGCGGAACAAGCATTCAGAATGGCCTCTGAGGGCCACTAATGAAGGGAGAAGGGGCCCCATCCCAAATGCTCGTCTTTCACTTAAGGTCACCTGCTGACATTTTACAATAATGATCAACATATTGCAAAAGACCGGATGCATGGTTTGTATTGCCATATGGTTTCCACTGTTTTTTAATGTATCTATTCCCTGGATTCAGTGTCTTTTTTATGGAGAGAGAGAGGCCCCACGCTGCCCTCTCTCTAAAATGTGTTTTGCATTAGCATTTTTTATATTACTTAATATTTATGATTTGTGCCACTCCTTGTATTGTCTCGTTTGATAAATATTTCACAATACATCAAGGAACGGCAGCACTTTGATTCATCTGCCAACGAGAGAACATTTTCAAGGCCACTGAAAGCTCTTTGCACAAGGGCCAAGAATATTCGGCTTCTCCCTCCATGTGGTCATAAGAGCGGATTGATCCTCTAATATGAGAGAAAACATATTTAGAATCATGTTCATTTTCTGTCAAACTTCCTGAGCTTGCAACTCTGCACAGCATATTCACTAAAATGGACTCTGTCAGCCACTCTTAATTAATATCAAAACATTCACATCTAATTTGGGGTAAGTGGATTGTTATCAAAATTTCTATAAACCAATGCAACAATTAGGAATTCATAGGCACAGTGCTAAGCAAATCTTCTTGTTACTCCAGATTGTTGGTTTACAAGATGTTGCTGAAGAAAATGGTCTTATTTGAATTAAAGGGTTCACGCAAAAATGAAATTTCTGTCATTAATTACTCACCCTCATGTCATTCCAAACCCACAAGACCTTCGTTCATCTTTGGAAAACAAATTAAGATATTTTTGATGAAATCCAAGAGGTTTTTTATCTCCCATAGAAAGCAACAAAGTTACAACATTCAAGGTCCAGAGAAGTAGTAAAGACATTGTTAAAATAGTCAACATGACAACAGTAGTTCAACCTTATTGTTATGAAGCGACGAGAATACTGTCAGTCTCCTACGCAGTTGACAGATAGAGGACTATCACGTTGACTATTTTAACAATGTCTTTACTACTTCTCTGGACCCTGAATGTGGTAATTTCATTGCTTTCTATGAGAGATAAAAAAAAAACTCTCAGATTTCATCAAAAATATCTTAATTTGTGTTCCAAAGATGAACTTCCGAAGGTATAAGGGTAAATACTTATAGGGTTAGTTCACCCAAAAATGAAAATAATGTCATCAATTACTCACCCTCATGTCGTTCTACACCCGTAAGACTTTCGTTCTTCTTCAGAACACAAATTAAGATATTTTTGATGAAATCCGATGGCTCAGTGAGGCCTCTATTGAGAGCAAAGCCACCGAACCCCTCAAGATCCATAAAGGTACTAAAGACATATTTAAAACAGTTCATGTGACTACAGTGGTTCTACCTTAATATTATAAAGTGACGAGAATACTTTTTGTGTGCCAAAAAAACTAAATAACGACTTCTCAGCAATATCTAGTGATGGCCTATTTCAAAACACTGCTTCATTAAGCTTCGGAGCTTTGCGAATCTTTTGTTTCGAATCAGTTATTCGGATCGCGTATCAAACTGCCAATCTGCTGAAATCACGTGACTTTGGCACTCCGAACCACAGATTCAAACAAAAGATTCGTAAAGCTTTTGATGCGACGTCTGTGTTCAACAGACTTCCAAGAGATTTCAAATTATATAATGGTATAAGTAAATGATGAATAATGCATCCCTTTAAATTTGGGTGAACTATCCCTATCCTGATGAAAATTCTGTCACTTACGCTCATATCGTTCTGTAATATGACTTTCTTCTGTGGAACACAAAATAAGATGTATTGCACTGAATAAAGAAAGTCCAAAAGATTTGGAATGACATGATGGAGAGTAAATGAAGAATTTTGAAGGGTGCACTCTGTCAGTGTTGCCAGATCTCTAGAAAAATAAGCACTCCCTGTTTTTTGTGTTTATGGGCTGAAAGACCATGTTTGCCTCTGACACTCATTTATGTATTACTCAAACAAATAAAACAGTATTTGCCAGATTCAAGTATGCTTTGATTATGTTGCGCTGTCTGACATTAAAATGGTCTTGGACTTTATGACACTTATTGGCATGGATGTGCAGAATTTATTTAGCCTATTTTTATTTATTTAATTGTGTCATTATTTCTTAAATTATTAAATTAATTATCAAATGTGTTTTTGAAAACATTCCCATTAGCAGTAAGCCATGATTATTTTTTCTGTTTAATTTTAATTCATTTTAAGTTCAATGTAATAAACCTTTCAATGAGGAAAACAGAAACTAACTAGAAAACAGCTTATACCAGATGTGAGTGTCTCACACCTGCATATGCTGTATACACACAAATACATGAGACACAAAGAAATACACATATGTTTATATACACACAAGCACATAACTTTAAATGCGTGCACAACTTCCCAAGCACAAAAGCAGTGAAAAAAATGTCTTGCTCCCGAACATCACCCATAAAGTCAGTCATATGCTGTGGCATAGAGGGGGTTACAGCTGTGTGCGCTTCTCACTAGCTTGGCCTGGACCCAGAGGCTTAATAAAGGGAATTAATGTAGTGAATAATCTGTCAGATTCCTAAACACAGCTGGAGCGGACGTACAGTTCCTCTGCATATACATATACACACGCTCACACGCACACACCTAAACACACTCCCCCATACTTACTCGTGCTAACTTCAGTTATATCTATCTAACACACGTGCAAATTCACTAATGCCTGCACAAACATTCATTTAAACTAAAACGAATAAACACAACACGCCTGTCCCTTGTGCCTTGCTGTCCTCTTTCTACTAATATGCCCTTCTCCCGGTCCCCGCTGGAGTGCTGGCCTGCTGAGAGACATCCAGCTGATTGTGAAAGCTGTTTTTGCAGCGCCACTGTGAGTGATTACACAATGCTGGCCAGGAATCAGA
Source organism: Chanodichthys erythropterus (assembly GCF_024489055.1). Classification (NCBI taxonomy): domain Eukaryota; kingdom Metazoa; phylum Chordata; class Actinopteri; order Cypriniformes; family Xenocyprididae; genus Chanodichthys; species Chanodichthys erythropterus. The sequence continues at coordinate 18,089,240 of NC_090241.1, read as the reverse complement.
GAGCTATGAAGCTCCCCAGCTCAGAGACCCCACTGCAGCCCCCAGGCACAAACCAACAACTATCACCATGGAGCACTGTTTGACCACAGTCACAGCTGCTGTGGAGAAGACCTACTGGGAGGTAAAAAACGGGACCCAGGCAGTATCCACACGCGAAATACAAACACAAACACATGTTCACATGCGCAATATTGCATCAATTGAGCTTGGAATTTACAATCACCTTCCACAGCAAGGGATGTAAACAAACAAGTGAACAAGTATAAAACATATGCACATTGTAATTTTAAAATTAAACTATAAACTAAATGAAGAAACAGATCATGTGAATGGGGTGCTAATAAAAAAGTGGTTAACACAGCATCCTAACCAGGAACGATGTCTGTTCCCTCTCAAAAGCAAAACTGCTGCGTGACGTGACACAATCACAGCTAAAGATCTTTAAAGGAACAGATCTCACAAAAATGTCAAATCTGTCCTTATTTATTCACCTTCATGTCGTTCCAGAACCTTATGATTTTTTTTTTCTTCTGTTGAACACAAAAATTCGGAAAACTTTGCCAGTCGTTCTTTTTCATGTAATTGCAATGAATGACTAAATATTCAAGCTTCAAAAAGCATGCAAACGTACCAAATTATTATAAAAGTGATCCGTATGACTTGTGTACTATATTACAAATCTTCTGAAGCCATTCAACAGCTTTGTGTAACCAACAGACTGAAAAGGAAGTTCAAAGAGCTGAACTGCAGTTGAACTTGAGAACTGAATCAGTTTGATTTCTAAACAAATCATTTGCACTGGTTTGGTGAATTGAATCAACTGATTCATTGAAAAGATCTGCCTCAGAAGAGACTTTGTTACTTTTATCATAAACTTAAGAAGAGCTAGGGTGCAAGTCAAGTAAATAACAAATACAAATTTGATCTATTTAATGAAAAAGCAATCAAAGCTTTATCCATGCTGCGTCCGAAACTAAATACTTCCCTGCTATACAGTATGCAAAAAACAGTATGCCAACAGAGTAGTACGTCCGAATAGTATAGGTGCTACTTCCACCAAGATTCTGAATTGTCCATGGACACTTTACTATCCCATGAGGCCATGGGATGGGATTTATAAAAGACGCTGGTAGGTCACGTGACAGTAACAACATGGCGGATGTAGTATGTCCGAATTTCATTCATACTACAATATTCATACTATATAGAGCAAGGATGGCAACTTCGGCCCATGAGGGCTACTGTCCTAAGTTTAGCTCCAACCCTAATCAAACACTCCTGAACCAGCTAATTAAAGGATTTTTAAATAAAATTTTCCTGATAATTTACTCACCCCCATGTCAAGATGTTCATGTCTTTCATCAGTCGAAAAGAAATTAATGTTTTTGATGAAAACATTCCAGGATTATTCTCCTTATAGTAGATATGACTCAATGGCCTCCAGACGGTTGAAGGTCAAAATTACAGTTTCAGTGCAGCTTCAAAGGGCTTTAAACGATACCAGACGAGGAATAAGGGTCTTATCTAGCAAAGCAATCGGTCATTTTCGAAAAAAATACAACTGTATATGCTTTAGAAACACAAATTATCATCTTGCATGTGCTTCTGCTTTCTGCATTCTTCAAAAAACTTACGGCGTATGTCCTACGCCTACCCTCTTCTACTTACGAAAAAAAAAAAAGAAACTGTCGCCGCGTTCATTCCGTAAGTTGAATAGGGAAGGCGTAGGACATACGACCTTCAACCATCTGGAGGCCACTGACTGAAGTCCACTATAAGGAGAATAATCCTGGAATGTTTTCATCAAAAACCTTAATTTCTTTTCGACTGAAGAAAGAAAGACATGAACATCTTGGATGACATGGGGGTGAGTAAATTATCAGGAAAAATTTATTTAAAAGTGGACTAATCCTTTAAGGGCTTTGGGATTACTAGAAAGCTAAAGGCAGGTGAGTTTTTATCAAGGTTGGAGCTAAACTCTGTAGCACAGTGGCACTCCAGGACTGAAGTTACCCATCCCTGATATAGAGCAGGGTTTTTTAATGGTCGCGGAGAAAATTCAAATTCAAATGTAGTACCTACTCAGACAGCACATGATTTCAGAGTCATTTGGAACACTTTTGTAACACTTTTATTCCCTTTATAAAGCTTTTTAAAAGGTACAACTTGTGATATTTTTTTCTGCTAGAAGTCAGATTCAAAACAAAGGCGTAGTTTGATGACGCCAAGTTTTAGAGCGGAAACTTGGGACATGCGGTCTCCATCTCAACGGACGGTGCAAAAGAATAGGGATTGGAGTCTGGAAGAACTCATGTTCGTGGATGCGATTATTAACGTTACTGTAGTATGAAGCAGAGCAGGACCGAGTGTTGCGGGAGCTGAACGAGGAGCTGGAGCGATTGATCAACACACGCCTCACGAGCAGCGGGACTTTTATTATGATACAGTCGCTGGCGCCGCTTCCGCTTTTCCGGTCATGAGTTTACGGGAGCTGTCCTTGTCAACAGAACCAGCGGCAGATGGTAAACAGTAATTATGTTCCATAAATAAGTAACACAATACACCATAAAACGTGCAAGAAGTAAATAAGGAACTGCTTGAAGCAAGCTAGTGGTTTGCTGGACACCAGACACTACTTCCGCATTTGTCCACAACACTGTTGTCATGTGGTTTCTACGTCAGTAAAGGCGGTAACAAAGGTAACTGACGTCATTGACAGGCGACTGCACTGCCCCGTGTCACCGTTTAGAATGGGGATTTTCTCATGATTTACAAGTAGTTGAAAACATCAGAGATATTGTTAGTAATCAGCTGGACAAAATATATAACACTAGCCTAGCGGTTTTTGGATATTTTACTGCAAAAATTTTACATATTGTACCTTTAAGTTCGCCATTCATTTTCAATTCATGGAAAACGACCAGTACATTTTTCAAAATTTCTATTTTTGTGTTCTGTGGAAGAAACACATACAGGTTTTGAAAGACACATGGCTAAGGAAATGACAGAATTTTCATTTTTGATTTAACTATTCCTTTTGGAACAATAGCTATTTAGGACAAGTACAACTATGCTGATTTGATGTCAAGCTTAAATTAAATGGCAAGCAAATGGTAAAATACTTTCTAGGAAGTTCGCTCTTCTGTTCCCACAGTCAAAAAGGGGGAAAAAAAACAGTCAAACAGGGAAAAGAGAGAGAAATATGGAAAAAGATAAAGGACACTTAATTAAATGTAGTGAGGACTTTGGGATGATCCCTACTTTGAGGAATGATTCTCTGGAGCGTCAATCATTTTTACGACTCGCAGGCAGCTGACAGATCCAGCCTCACTGGCTCAGCTCCACTTGCGACCACTGCTAGGCTTAGCAGCTTTAAGTAGGCGAAAAAAGAAACTCTAAATATTGAGCTAAAGACAGTATACCATTTTCACTCTAACAAAACAACCATATCAGTGGCAATCATGTTTGACAAGACCTTTAAAGCAAAAAGGAGTAGGGATTAGGTCAAAAACGCAGAGCCTGGAAGCTGCCATGCTCTTTGTCAAAAAGTCTCCAACTAGTCTGCAAGTCTGGATCAATTGAGAAAGGTTTCCTGACAAATAGCATCACATTTTAGCTACAAACCCTTTTTTTTCACTTGTTTGGTGATTTATCTCTCAGCTTAAAAGCTCGTGGCCCTGTGATTGTTGTTTTTCTACAGTGCTCCATTAGGTTAACATTTCTGTTTTATCATACATCTAACTCTACATTTGAGTAACTCCTACAAAAACACACAGGGAGACTGTCTCACACAATCCCGGTCCAAAAACTGCCTCGAAGCTGTAAAATATATACCCACGCAATTCCCTGACACACACCCACACATACAAACGTACACTCCCACACAAATACACACGGCCCCAGTGCCTGAGAAACTGCAAGCTGGCAGTTTTCCAATATCAACACAGAAAGGTCAAAGTTCACATCAACATTTTCTTCGTCCTCCTGAGACGATGCAGCTTTTCAAAATGGGTCAAGGTTTATCCCGGTTCAGGGGCAATTTTCAAGGGTCACAAGAGATTGCTGCGATTTTACCAGGAGACAGAGGTGTGCTTTCAAGAGCAAAACCTTGCTCCCTGCTCAAATATTTCCATTCCTCAAACTGTCCCGAGAGCCATGAGAAGGACTTTATAGGGTTTGCTGCTCCTTTTCAATTAGTCCAGTGTCGTAAGATGTGCCACAGCGGGTCTATTGCGCCACAATGGCGCTGGGACCCTCCCCAGCAGAGACAGAGAGGGAATGCTTACAGATCAGAGCTGCTAAAGCCACTTCATCTCAACTTCTTTAAGGTATGTGCCAGACTAAAGAACAAGAAATATCTCAAAGGACAACTAAAGTTAACCGACCAACACACCCACACACTCTGAAGAGATAAAAAGAGATAAATTCTCATTTCATCACCTACTTTAGCAGAGATGCTGAGTCAAATAAACTGGATCAACCAAGAGGTTAACAGCAAAAACTAATACACATGAATCTATTTCATTTTAGTCTGTGATTTACAGCCTAATGTCTAAATCAAATCAACACAGCATAGGAAAACTATCTAGAGCAGGTACATAGCACTCTATAAGCAGTTTCACAGGTAAGTTGGCCTCAGATCTACTTTTTACGATCATCTGGTGGTTAAAAAGAAATATCACATAAGTTGAATATACACCTATCAGGCATAACATTATGACCACTGACAGGTGAAGTAACACTGATTATCTCTTCATCACGGCACCTGTTAGTGGGTAGGATATATTAGGAAGCAAGTGAACATTTTGTCCTCAAAGCTGATTTGTTAGAAGCAGAAAAATGGGTAAGTGTAAGGATTTGAGCGAGTTTGACAAGGGCCAAATTGTGATGACTAGACGACTGGGGCTGAGTATCTCCAAAACTGCATCTCTTGTGAGGTGTTCCTGGTCTGCAGTGTTCAGTATCTATCAAAAGTGGTCCAAGTAAGGAACAGTGGTGAACTGACGACAGGGTCATGGGCGGCCAAAGCTCATTGATGCAAGTGGGAAGCGAAGGCTGGCCCGTGTGGTCCGATTCAACAGACGAGCTACTGTAGCTCAAATTGCTCAAGAAGTTAATGCTGGTTCTGATAGAAAGGTGTCAGAATACACAGTACATCGCGGTTTGTTGCGTATGGGGCTGCATAGCTGCAGACCAGTCAGGGTGCCCATGCTGACCCCTGTCCACCGCCGAAAGGGCCAACAGTGGGCACGTGAGCATCAGAACTGGACCACGGAGCAATGGAAGAAGGTGGCCTGGTCTGATGAATCTTTTTTTCTTTAACATCACGTGGATGGCCGGGTGCGTGTGCATCGCTTAGTTGGGGAACACATGGCACCAGGATGTACTATGGGAAGAAGGCAAGCTGGCAGAGGCAGTGTGATGCTTTGGGCAATGTTCTGCTGGGAAACCTTGGGTCCTGCCATCCATGTGGATGTTACTTTGACATGTACCACCTACCTAAGCATTGTTGCAGACCATGTACATCCGTTCATGGAAACAGCATTCTCTGAAAGTGGCTGTGGCTTCTTTCAGCAAGATAATGTGCCCTGCCACAAAGCAAAAATGGTTTAGGAATGGTTTGAGGAGCACAACGAGTTTGAGGTGTTGACTTGGCCTCCAAATTCCCCAGATCTCAATCCAATTGAGCATCTGTGGGATGTGCTGAACAAAAAAGTCCGATCCATGGAGACCCCCCTTCGCAACTTACAGGACTTAAAGGATCTGCTGCTAACATGTTGGTGCCAGACACCACAGCACACCTTCAGGGGTCTAGAGGAGTCCATGCCTCTACGGGTCAGGGCTGTTTAGACAGCAGAAGGGGGACCAACACGATATTAGGAAGGTGGTCATAATGTTATGCCTGATCTGTGTATATTAGGGCTGTCAATCGATTTAGAATTGTAATCAAATTAGTTGCACTATATATAGATTAATTTGACTAAATGAAATCAAATTAATTGCATATATGTACTAACTTTCAAAAGTTCGGGTTTGGTATTATTTTTAAATGTTTTGACAAGAAGTATATTTTGCTCACCAAGGCAGCATTTATTTCAGTAATATGTCTTTTTAAATTTTAAACGTTTTTCTATTTTAATAAATTGAAAAATGTAATTTAATCTACATGTAATCTCCAATGTCACATCATCCTTCAGAAATCATTTTATTATGATTTTCTACTTTACAACATTTCTTATGTTGAAAACAGTTGTGCTGCTTAATATTTGTATGGAATCTGTTATACATTTTTCGATAAATAGAAAGTTCAAAAGAAAAACATTTATTTGAAATAATTTGTAACAATGTTAAAGTCTTACATTTACAATAAATTAATGGATCCTAGTTTTTTAACCCAAAAGAAAAAGAAAACCTTACAGACCCCAAACTTTTGAATGGTAGTGTAAATATTTGCTGTGGTGCCTCATCTAGCTGTTTTTGAACAAAAACTTCCTAAATTAATTTTAAACTGACAGCCCTAAAACATATACTGTATCAAAGTCCGTAACTTGAAAGGCTTAAGGCCCGTTTATATGGTGGGCCAGTAGTGCACACCGTAACAAAATTAAAAAAGCAAACATAAGTTCACAACACAATGAAATAAAGCCACAACACAACGGAAACAAGCCACAACACAACAAAATTAAAAAAGTAAACATAAGTTCACAACACAATGGAATAAAGCCACAACACAACAAAATCAAGCCACAACAAATGCTCCCGACCACTACGGGTCGACAGTTTTACAAAGATATCAATACTATGATTAGTTTTAAGTATGTAAACATTGTACATTCATGTTCAAAAGTTTACATACCCCTTGCAGAATCTGCAAAATGTTCATTATTTTAACAAAATAAAAGGGATCATGCAAATGTGTTATTTTTATTTAGCACTGTGCTGAATAAGATATTTTGCATGAAACATGTTTACATATAGTCAAAAAATAGCTAAATTTATAAAAATTACCCATTCAAAAATGTACATACCCTTGATTCTTGATTCTACTGTGTGTATGTTACCTGGATGATTCACGACTGTTTTTATGTTTTGTGATGGTTGTTCATGAGTCTCTTGTTTGTTCTGAACAGTTAAACTGCCCAATATTCTTCAGAAAAATCCTTCAGGTCCTGCAAATTCTTCACTTTTCCAACATCTTTTCCATATTTGAACCCTTTCCAGCAATGAATGTGTGATTTTGAGATCCATCTTTTTACACTGAGGACGACCGAGGGACTCAAACACAACTATTACAAAAGGTTCAGACATTCACTGATGCTCCAGAAGGAAACACGATGCATTAAGAGCCGGGGGGTGAAAACTTTTGAACAAGATGAAGATGTCCCAAATTGTCTTATTTTGTTTAAATATATACATATATACATATATACATATATATATATATATATATATATATATTTTTTTTTTATTTAATTTAGTACAGCCCATCAGAAGCTACAGAAGATGTAGCTTCTGATGTTTTCCGGAAGACAAATTAAGTCAAATTTATCTTGATATTCAAATTCAAAAAGTTTTCACCCCCCGGCTCTTAGTGCATCGTGTTTCCTTGGTGGAATTGGCAGACGTTCCCTTCATAATGCGCTGTGGTAGCGCATCAAATCATTCACAGGTATAAATATGAAGCTATTGTGCATGTAGGTGATTTTGAATTAATATTTCATGTCGATATACAGTGGTTACATATTGTTGAAACTAATCGTGGTATTGATGTCACTGCCGACAAGGAAATCTGACTTTATACCGAGCTCTGAGAGCCCCCTAGTGGTCGGGAGCATTTCCGTTGTGTTGTGGCTCGATTCGGTTGTGTTGTGGCTTTATTTTGTTGTGTTGTGGCTTTATTTTGTTGTGTTGTGGCTTTATTCCGTTGTGTTGTGGCATTATTCCATTGTGTTGTGGCTTGATTTCGTTGTGTTGTGAACTTATGTTTGCTTTATTAATTTTGTTGTGTTGGGCACTACTGGGCCACCATATGTTCACAATAACTATAATGTTAATGATCAAGATATAGTTCTAAAATCGTTAACATGAAAAAATATGAAAGAGCAAGAGACAACAACACAAATATAATAATATCGTTGGAACAAAGTCCCTTTAAGACAAGTCATTTCACTCTGTGGCCATCTTTGAAAAGCCTCTTGGGCATGTAAGTACAGCTCCTATCTCTTGGGGAAATGGGGAAACATCAAATTCTCCAAAGCTGTTTGCCAAGCTTCCGATTAAATTTCATATTTGAAATCACCAATGAAATCTGACAAAAACTGTCTCATAAATTTTGTTTCTAAACGCTTAAATCATGACAAAAAAACCTATATTTTTCAGGCTGGATCGAGCTAATATGCATAAATGCACGTCTCTTGTGTCTCATTTCGGAGGCATGCGTCTGACTGTTTCTATAGGAACCGGAGTTTCTAACAGCCGCTGTAGTGATGCAATGACTTTACCAATCGGTGATTGGCTCTTATTTAGAAGGCGGGAATTATTCCGCCATATTGTGCGTTGCACTTTCTCCCATTCAAAACAATACGAGTGATGCGTCTTGTGTTATTCTATAGTCTTTGTTTATAGTTATCATTCTTGGTGTGAACAGGTCTTTATTTATGTTCTAATGCATCTGTATGTGGTATGCACACAGAAAATGCATAATGACTGATGCTTCATTTGAGAGTTACAGATTAAATGGATCACACTCCACCAGAATATGTCATTCCCACATCAAGACAGATTGAGGCTGAATACAGACTTCAAATTATTAAGCATGAAGGATTCATTACCTCATGTTAATATACTGGCTGTCTGGCACCCAGCGTATAGTTACTGTGATATGTTACCATAACATCTTAAAGTTTACATTCATATGTATGGTGTCATTTAACTTCACAATGTCAGCACACTTGCACTGGAGAGTTCTCAGTTGGCGACAGAGAGAGAGAGAGACATGTCTCCACTCTCAGAGTTCATGTGACATAGGCCTTTCTTCTCCAAAAATATAAATGTGTGGATTAAAAGAAGACTATTTATACCAACCAGACTAATTAAGTTTTATTTATAGCTCATATCTTAAAATAGGCTTAACTGGCAACGTGCGCGGTTGGCATTCATTAAACTTGGCCAGCTAAAAGAGTGCACTGTTATCACAAATGGCAGCTTTGTGTTCTATGAAAAATGAGCTTTTTCTTTCACAGTCCCATGAGAGAAGGCCAATGACCTTTTTATTTTCCCCCAAACAGCAAGGTTGGGGGAGACAGACAGTTGCCAAGGCGATGCTGTAAACTTAAATGAAAGAGAACTTCTTTATGTTCTCCAAAATTATTCTTTTTTTTTTTTCATTTTCATCTTTCATTTAATCTTTGCCAAAACAGAAACAGTCATGCCAATTAATAAAACTGAACTGAAATTAGGTTTGAAAGTCTTGTATGGGTCTTCATGAAGTGCACCAAACAACAAAAAGAACTGAGATTAAAAAAACACTGTGAAATGTAATTATGTGTACATTTCTGATTCTAAAATGTTGACGTCAGAGAGCTGCCACTTTGATCACATGTAATGAAATGTAGATGCAGAGTAAACTATGGCTCAGTTTACATCAGACCTTCATAAACGCTAGGGTGCTCATTCCATTTTTCAGAGCCAAAGTCCAGCTTCAAGCAGAAATAAATATATTTCGTTCCATGTGACACAGTTGATTTTCACATGGCCCTTTACCACCGTTTGTTTATCAAGAACTCCAAACGGGTTTTCCCTCTCGGAAAGAGCACTGCGGCTCTGATGTTTGCTGTGCACATATTCCATTTCAAAGCCATGTGGCTCCCTCTTTCTCTGTCAAAGAGCCTCTGTAACTCCCTCTCTTGATCTCTTCCCTACACACACATCTGTCTATCCACCAACATGTGCAGAAAAAATGAAGGAAAATAGGAACAGGGTCCAAAGGTGCTCCATCAACCTCTCACGTTATTAGTGATGGTCCCTTCTCTGTTTTCAATCCCTTAAAAACTGCTGGACGGAGGGAAACACTCACTTAAAATCTTTTCCTGGACCGAGACTGCATTAGTTCAGAGTGCATGAAACCCCTGCCACCAGGTTACTGATCGACAATCCCTCAGTGTCCATTATGCAAAGCCTAGAGAGAGTTTGAAGGCAATAATCTACATTTTACCAGCATGTTTTGACTTCCAAGCAAGGAGGCGAATACGCAGGTCTCAGAAACTTTGCATCAATCACATGCTTACACCAGATGGAGGCTTATGTTTTTTATTAGGCACTGTGTGTTATAGATATTCACCATACTGCCAGAGGACAAGATCACATTCCCATCGATATCAGGTTGTTTTCGGTTTGATTTCTGATGCACCTCTGGGAATGCACCGGGGCGGGGTTGACAAGATTGATAGACAAGGGAGGACTGGGAAAAGGAGAAAAACCGTGAATAATGCAGGTTATGAGATCATAGAACAGTGTTATCCATCTTATTTTTCAACGTGGAAGCAAGCTATTTCTTGTGAATTTATGAAACTTCCGATTCATTAGTCGCTATCCACCTTTTTCCTACGCCCCATGACGCTTTACATGAATCATGGGAGTAACTTCAGTTAATCTGTAAACATTCAGCGACTGCCAATACACTTGTTTAAAGGTGCCCTAGATTGTTTTTTTACAAGATGTAATATAAGTCTAAGGTGTCCCCTGAATGTGTCTGTGAAGTTTCAGCTCAAAATACCCCATAGATTTTTTTTTTTTATTAATTTTTTTAACTGCCTATTTTGGGGCATCATTAACTATGCACTGATTTTTTCAGCACAGCCCCTTTAAGAGATGCGTTCCCTCTGCCCCACGAGCTCTCGACTATACATTGCATAAACAAAGTTCACACAGCTAATATAACCCTCAAATGGATCTTTACAAGATGTTCGTCATGCATGCTGTATGCATGCTTCGAATTATGTGAGTAAAGTATTTATTTAGATGGTTACGTTTGATTCTGTGTGAGTTTGAGGCTGTGCTCTGTGGCTAACGTCTAATTCTACACTGTTGGAGAGATTTATAAAGAATGAAGTTGTGTTTATGAATTATACAGACTGCACATGTTTAAAAATGAAAATAGCAACGACTCTCATCTCCGTGAATACAGTAAGAAACGATGGTAACTTTAACCACATTTAACAGTATTAGCAACATGCTAATGAAACATTTAGAAAGACAATTTACAAATATCACTAAAAATATCATGATATCATGGATCATGTCAGTTATTATTGCTCCATCTGCCATTTTTCGCCATGTTTCGCTTGCTTGCTTACCTTGTCTGTGCACAGATCCAGACGTTAATACTGCCTTTCCTTGTCTAATGCATCGAATGGGCTAGCATTATGCAAATATTGGGGGCGTACATATTAATGATCCCGACTGTTACGTAACAGTCGGTGTTATGTTGAGATCCGAGTGTTTTCCGGAAGTCTTTTAAACAAATGAGATTTACATAAGAAGGAGGAAACAATGGAGTTTGAAACTCACTGTATGTCTTTTCCATGTACTGAACTCTTGTTATTCAACTATGCCGAGGTAAATTCAAATTCTGATTCTAGGGCACCTTTAAAGGTTCACTTTATGAATGCATTAATAATAATTTGCAAAAACTGGGTACAATGGGGTGACATTGCACTCACCCTCAACCATTGAACATGAAAAGAAAACTTAAAAGTGTCAAAGTATTAACAAATACCTATCCTGATGAGTCCAAGCTTTATAATGGCAGTGAATGGGACCAATGAGTATGAAGCTCAAGAAAGTGCATTCATACCTCATAAACGTACTCCACACGGCTCCAGGGGGTTTATAAACGCCTTCTGAAGCAAAGTGATGCATTTGTGTGAGAGAAATATTTACATTTATGCATTTGGCAGACGCTTTTATCCAAAGCGACTTACATTGCATTATACTATACAATAGTATACAATTTAACAAGTTATAAACAAGTTATATACAATTTAACAAGTTATAAAGTAAAATATCTAGCTTCCGCCAGACCACCTTCCGTATTCAAATTACAAAAAAGCCGCAACTGAGGCATAGGACGTAGTGTAAGCATTTTGCATCTTCGTAATTTGAATACGGTTTGGCGGAAGCTAGATATTTTACTTTATATCTTAAAAATTGATATTTCTCTTACACAAACGCATCGCTTCGCTTCAGAAGGCCTTTATTAACCCCCTGGAGCCGTGTGGAGTACGTTTATGATGGATAGATGCACTTTCTTGAGCTTCATACTCGTTGGTCCCGTTCACTGCCATTATAAAGCTTGGATGCACCAAGATATTTATTAATATAACTCTGATTGTGTTCATTAGAAAGAAAAAAAATCATTTGAGGGTGAGTAAAGCTTGGGGTAATTTTCATTTTAAAGTGAACTAATCCTTTAAGTCTATATTATGTAACATAAGAGTATGTTGCATTAATAAAAAAATGTTCCTTCATTAACTGGAACATTGATGGATATTTCAAAGTATTTTTCTTCATTTTGACAGATTTTCCAGTAAACACTGCTGATAGGGATTAGAAGTCGAAAAAAGGAGAAAACCACATTTTGAAGTGCTGTGTGAAAATCCGGGAAAGAGATCTGAGTGAGGATTTTGGGGGAAAATGTATTAAATTTTAATACAGCGGAATACAAAGAAAAAAGATAGGAAGAACAGAACACAACTAGTGGACTGAAAAGAACTTTTGTCACTGATATTCTTGTGATTCCAGTGTGACATTAATATACCAAGTGCTACATTATTTTCCTGCATTATTGGTAGCGCAACCTTATTATTTGAAATGATTTGTTACAGTCATTTTGAGTGGAAGTTTTCCAAACCGGAAATGCTAACCATAATTTAAAAAGCAGTAGGCTCACTCGGAAAAAGGTGGATAAGGAAATAACTAGAATAAAGTAGACTACAATAGAATAAAGTAAAACTAGAATAAAGTGCAGTAATTGGTAAAACCGTGTTTATGATTCCAACAATAAATTAAAATAATATGATAAAAAAAAACAACACCAGGGTCAAATTAACCAAATTTCAGAAATGTCCCCAACTCAATTTTTTGATTTTGTTAATATTTTTTTCTGTAGAAAGACAAATATAAATAGGGATGAAAGCCAAAATATTAAATGTCACAGATGCATATTTACTGATTAATCCACTTTGTAGAGGGGGGTTAAAATTACAATTTACACCTGACAATTTACAGGGGTGTAAAAATGACTTTAGAATGATGGCAGCATCATTATTTTATTTTTGCACAGAGATTAGTAGGTCTATTAGTAAAATCTGTTGACTTTATCAATCTTTGTTGCATTACATGCCAACAGTGACTGTTCAAAAATGGCAAAAAACACTTCTTGTGTTTTTTTTTTTGCCTCAAGTTTGCATGCCTGTAACTCAAGAAGTATTAAAGATGTCTTAATATCCTTTTAGATTCTGGTTCTTTACAAACTTTACTTATCTTAATTTTAAAGGCCCTCGATGGTTCAATCCCAGGAGATATGGACATGTTAATGTGGCTCCATGAGTAAATTGGTAAACTGTACACATTTTCAGTGGTCAAATACCAAATGTCAGTCACTTTGCATACAGCTGATACTTTCTTTCTTTTAAAGACGAATATCTGAAGAACAAATAACGTTGAAACTAGAACATTTTTACACCCTGTATCTCATTTCTAGTTATAGTTTCTAGCATTTTCTAGTTCTAGTTTATAGCCATCTTTGTTTCATATAATGAAACATGGCTTATCAGTCATATAATGAAACAAAGATTGCTAAAGTCAACAGATTTTACTAATAGACCTACCGATCTCTTTGTAAAAATAAAATAATGATGCTGCCATCATTCTAAAGTCATTTTTACACCCCTGTAAACTGGCTCCAAATCTCAGGTGAAAATTGTAATTTTGACCCCCCTCTACAAAATAGTGGATTACTCAATAAATATACATCTGTGACATTTAATATTTTGTTTTCATCACTATTTATGTTTGTCTTTCTACGTAAAAAATATTAATAAAATCACAAATTTGAGCCGGGGACCTCTGGTTGGCGACTTACATTGCATTATACTATACATTTTGTATCTGAGTATGTGCAATCCCCTGGGATCAAACCCATGACCTTGACATTGCTAGTGCCATGCTCTAACCACTGAGCTACAAGTTAAATATGGATATTACAGGGTATTAACTTGTTAAATATGGAATATCCATATTTAACAAGTTATAAAGTAAAATATCTAGCTTCCGCCAGACCACCTTCCGCATTCAAATTACAAAAAAGCCGCAACTGAGGCATAGGACGTAGTGTAAGCATTTTGCATCTTCGTAATTTGAATACGGTTTGGCGGAAGCTAGATATTTTACTTTATATCTTAAAAATTTATATTTCTCTTACACAAACGCATCGCTTCGCTTCAGAAGGCCTTTATTAACCCCCTGGAGCCGTGTGGAGTACGTTTATGATGGATAGATGCACTTTCTTGAGCTTCATACTCGTTGGTCCCTTTCACTGCCATTATAAAGCTTGGATGCACCAAGATATAAGTAGCATAAAAGAATATTTTTGTACAGCTAAAATAACTGGAAGAGGCTGTAGATGGCTCTTACGTTAAAAATAAGATACTTTTCCATTGCATTAGGGCAATAATTAGTTTAGTATCTGAGAAGAACGTACAAAATGTGCTTTGTGCAGTCCATTATACACAGTGATTCACTATCAGGTGGTCAAGTGTGCTTATCTATGCATAAATGGCTTATCAGTCAGATTTCCAGAAGAACTGGAAGTCCAGAGACCCAAGGGCATATGTGTGAGGTTTGTGCATGTGCTCCTACCCGGCTAGTGAGAGCAGCCTGCCTGCTGAGCAGCTGGTCTTTGTCTGTGCACATCTGAGAAGGCAGATCCTTCGGCAGCCGGTTCTCCTCCAGCTCGCTGCTCTCGCCTGATACATCACCAGAGGGAAAACATGGCAGGAAATGATTGGATATACATGTGTTCTAATTATACTCTGATACCCCAGAAGACCCATCACCAATGAGCTCATTCAGAGTGTCGAGTACCTGTGGGTGTATCAGCCAGGTTTCTGGTGATGATCTCACGGATGCAGGCAGGAACTGGCGTGGCGATGGACTCCTCCTCATCTCCGTGCACAGTGTAAGGCTTTTCCTCAGCACTGCTATCTGGGTTAAGCAGTGACTCCTCCAGCTTCTGCATTATCAATATTAGTGCAAGGAGAGGGGCTCACACACTACAGGTGACCTAGTCTCACTGCTGATCTAAAAAGCTTTGATGTTTGTTAATAAAACTTTATGTATTATTTCATTATAATATATTTTTTATTGCAACTAGTTCGTCTTGTCTGTCTCTGTTTCAATTTGATGTCACAACAGCACAAGGAAATGAGTCACCTGTCTTCAAGTTTCACAGAAGAACCTGAAACTGACCCACTGATCGACCTTAATTTGTTGAAACATTGCAAGGCTCTTTAATATTAAATCAAGCTCTCTCCTCTTTCATTCACACTTGCTGTTTTGAATAGGTAACAGTGCAATAACCTATTTAAGTTACAGCTGGTGAAGATCAGCTTTCCTGCTGGAAAACACGCACCTGAATCACGGCTTCCAGTCCTTGATCCCCTTCACAACTCATCTGGAAACTGGTAGTGATCCAATGCACTTTAATATCCGAACAGCGACGTTTTTCCAATTGTCCTCGATTCTTGAAGTGCTTTTAAACGCTTAAACGGGGCTTAGCAAGTTGCTATGTCAGCTAATAAAGTCTTAAATGCATTATAAGTTGTTTTATAGGAAAAAAGGTTGCAGAGTGCTTTTCACTTCAATAGTAATGCTTTAATAACGCGCGTAAGCAAATTAAACGCAAACTATTTAGTGTCAGTATAAAGCCACAAGTGTAAAAGTTTCAATCACAGCACCAGCTCGAGGTGGGTGCCTATGGTTGCCAGGGAAACCGGACGCTCTCGCGTGTTGTCATGAGAATTAAAACGCAAGCTTTCCGGCTTCCATAGTTACAAACACAGCAGGTCACGGCTGAACAAATACAAGACTGGTTATTCCTGTCATTGTTGTGACTTTGTTAAAAATCCATTTAAGTTAATGACAACTAACATGGGTTTTAAAAAGCACAATTTTGTAATAAACATTATTAAACATTAAAAATAAAACATATTTCGAAATAAGAAATTCAGTCAAAAGAAATAATAGGTATAAGAATTCTGGAATTAAAATTACAATTTTACATTTATTTTTACTGGACAAAATAAGTAGCATGTGATACAACTGGTAAAAATGCTTAAAAAAATCATCCATTATATTAAAATGTCAACCTAAAGGCCATTTAATTCAAAGAGTTTTAATGGCCATATGAAGGCAAAGAACAGCTACATAAGACAGGAAAAAAAAAAAAAAACATATCCCTTATCAAATACATATAACAAAACAAAACACAAAACAATTTTCACAAATAAAAACAATAATTGATTTTATCTTGGGAGTACAACAAATTGCATTGTGTTAATTATTATTAACGAGTATGTAATTCTTATTTTCTAAATGATAAATCACCAGCAGGCTGAGAAAAGGGGACATTTTGCCGCAAAGCTTAAAGGGTTAGTTCACTCAAAAATGAACATTCTGTCATTTATTATTCACCCTCTTGTTGTTCCACATCCATAAGACCTTCGTTCATCTTCAGAACACAAATTAAGATATTTTTGATGAAGTCTAAGAGGTTTCTGTCTCTCCATAGAGATAGGAAAAATCTATCATAAAATACTCCATGTGTCTCCAGTGGCTTAAACTCAATTTTATGAAGCCACGTGAGTGTTTTGTTTGTGCAAAAAACAAAACAAAAAAAATATATAATTTACCACTTTATTTACAAAATAATATTATCCAAAGCATGTTCACACAACAATGCCAGCTCTCGCGTGAACACAACACGCATGCGTCGGGAAGCTCTTGTGAACACTCATGCATGTGCATTGAGTTGACGCGCAAGTCTGAACAGCACAACACGCATGCTTATTGAGTTTAAGCCACTGGACACACATGGAGGACTTTAATGATGTCTTTTTCCAACCTTTCTGGACCTTGGATTGGTAGTTGCATTAGATCTCTATGGAGAGACAGAAACCTCTCTGACTTAATCAAAAATATCTTAATTTGTGTTCCAAAGATGAACGAAGGTCTTACGGATGTGGAACGGCACGAGGATGAGTAATAAATGACATAATTTTCATTTTTGGGTGAACTAACCTTTTAAGTCAGGATTGAGGGGACAGGACAGATATTAAGTCTCATCAGGGAAGAATTCAGTCCACTGGGAAGTGTCCAGGAAGATGGAACAGCAGCCACTGTAGGTCCAGAGTCTGGGAAGAAAGCACTCCACCTTCCAAGTGTTGGAGGCACGGTTGTATACTTCCACTTCCACACCGTAATCCCCCTCCATGCCTTTCCAGTGCCCTCCAGTCACAAACAACTGCCTGCCTAGAACCACCAAATCCCCATTCTCATGTAGAGTGTGCATAAACTGAATCTGGGAAGAAAAATGCCAAACATAAAGACTGTTCATAAGGTTTTGGCTAACTTTAGATGTGCTCAATTCTCTGTGTAAAAAGAATTATCATATAAAACTCACTTTTTCCCACATATTACCCTCTGGGTCATACAAATAGACCTTTTTGGTGTTATCTGCTACAAGGTAAATGACTCCATCCATAGAGACAGAGCGGGGAGAAGAAAGATATTTAGGAATGAAAGGTGAGCAGATGATACACCAGCTGTCTGTTGAAGAAGAGAAACATCATTAACAAAAGTATACTCAAACTACATAGTATTGAACTGTGGTTCAATGTTGGCAGGGTTCCATAAGTGAACAACATTATAATTTACACTCTGTCTTGTAAAGCGTCACATTAAATTGTTCTGAATTACTAGTACCAATATAAAACTGTTCATAATGAGAAATTAAAGGCTCTAATATGAAAACTGTGGTTTGTTTTGATTATTAATAACCGTTAAATACATCCTAACCAAGTTGAAGTGTTGTCTCTTACCGATGACAGGGTTGTAGCACTGCATAGTCAGGGCATTATATTTAACAGCACAAGAACCAATGAGGTACAGCTTTCCTTCACACGATGTGGCCGTAAAGTTAGTCACGTACTTCAGTGCTGGGCCTGTGAGAGTCCAGCAATTACTGAATGGGTCATAATGTTCAACCTCGACAAAATCCATTGTAGTTCCTGTCAAAGAAAAGACAATGCAATGTTATATAAAAATGTCCAATTCTGCAGGGAAATCTACTCAAAGACCTTTGTCTGAATCCTCTAGTTAGAAACTGATTTGTTTTCTTACCACCAATTACATAAATCTCTCCATTAAGAGTTGCAGAAGAGTGGTTAGTCCTGGGCCGCAACATTGGGGCGACTGTGACCCACTTCCCCTCACGAGTGATGAACTTCCAGGTCTCTGTGGTGGACCAGGTGTTGGACTGAGACCCTCTTGATCCTCCTGAGAGTCATAAAAATGTTGTAAATGTTTTTTTTTTTTTTTTTCTATTCCGCATGAATTCAGATGAAGGCTTAGCTGATTTATTTGATCAGCTGTCCCCATTGGTGACCAGGCAACATTAGGTGATAATGCCCCCAAGTATCCCAGGTAATCACAAAGTTAATGTTCTGCTTCTTTGTCCTCTAGTCCACACATTTCTAAAGTGGTTTCAGGTCTTATGTGAGTCTTAGTGGGATTGTCTATAAGACAGGGGACTGTTTTATCTCAGTATCTCCAAATCCTCATTGGAGATGATGTTCCATTCATGTGTGTAATAAAACTATAAATCTTACTGATCCTTTTCCAAAGGGCACAGGCTCTATAAATACCCTGAAAATCTGTGGATTGTTTTCTTTTGGTATAAATAGAAGCTGTGTCCTGCTCTTTTTTTGTTTTTTTGTACCATTTTATTCTCTTTTTTCATTCTCTCTTTCCTTGTCATTATGGTTTGAGGCACACAGACCAAACCAACCAATTAGCAAATTATCCATACTACTATAAATATTGTTTATAAAAATAAACATTTTTTTGTCTAAGTTGATAAGGAAAATACAGCTTTTAGCAACAGTTACATATCTCATGAAAATATGAAAAGTGTTCATCTCACCTGTGACATACACATTGCTGTTTAAGGAGACAACAGAATAACCCCATTTATTGTAGTTGGGAAAATCAGGTAGCTGAAACCACTGCCCTATGAAAAAAAGAAGAAAAGAATAAAATAAAATGCACTTTTTTTGGAATGGTCCACTTCTTACATTCCACTAACAACGAGTAACTTTGCAACTACTTATCTGCTAACTCTCATTGGGATATTAGTCAAAAGACTATTAGTAGACTGTTGGGTTAAGGTTAGGTGTTAGGGTTCGGTTTAGTTGACATGTACTTGTCAAGTTACTTATAGTAAGTAGAATGTCTGTTGGGGGAACATCAAATAAAGTGTCAGCAGATATTAAGCACACAGTCTACTAATACTTTAATGACTGGTACTTGACATGTAGTTGCAAAATTACTTGTAGTAAGTTAAAATGTTTAAAGTGGACCATCAATATCACCAGCTAATACATGGTTGTTAACTACCAATTAAAAGTAAGGATATACATGCTCATTTTTCATTATTGCTGTTTTTTAAAATTTAAGAATAAGAAAAAAGTTAATCAAAGAAACAATAAATATTATTTCAACCAGCATCAAGAGGTGAAGCACCCTTACTAAACAGTTTTAATGGAGTCCCATGTTTGTTGACTGCTTATTATTAAACAATTCAACTTAACTTACCCTTTTAAAAATTACAATTTTAGTATTGTAAAGAAATTCATACATGAGAAAATTTGTCTCAAAAACCAATTTCAATCATAAGCTTCTAGTATATGTAAATGAGCAATGTGTACACTCTCTCCTTGTTACCTGTTTATTTGTCATTCCTTTTTGCCTTTGACAGCTCTAGGGCTTTTGTGAAAACAGACCATATTCTGTTTTTTAGGGCCCGAGCACCGATGGTGTGAGGACCCTATTGTAATTGCTCGGTCAATTAGTCTTCTTCTCCAAAATGAATCACATTTTTGAGGGACTAAACATGCTTGAAAACTCATGAAACTTTGCACACGCGTCAGAAGTGGTGAAAGTTTACATCTGATATGGGTTTCAGAATTAGGTGTGGCAAAATGGCTCGATAGTGCCACCTACACAATTTCAATTAAGCCCCCTTTGTGCTACGTTTCACGTACAGTTATGAAATTCGGTAGACACATGTAACAGCCCAATACCTACAAAAAAGCCCCTAGGTGCAAAATCTAAAAATCCCCAACAGGAAGTGAGACATTTTTAATTTTCTATGCAAAATTTTGGCAGTTTTTGGCATTTCCACACATTGTACTTTAACAAACTCCTCCTAGAGCTTTAATCAGATCAACATCATATTTGGTCAGTCTAATCTAAAGGCCTTTGTGGTGTTAAATTGCAAAGATCTTGAGTTTTCGCTGAAGGGCGTGTCCGTGACAGCCTGGCAAATTTCGATGTTTCGCCATGAAACAGGAAGATGTTGTAATTGGGGTATACAATGTTGGATCTGCCCCAAACTTCACATGTTTTATTAGTGTCTTGTCCTGAAGACATTTACATGCCAATATTCAGTTACAGTCATAGCGCCACCTGCGGTCAACAGGAAATTACATGTTTTACACTGTGATTAACTCCTCATAGAGATTGAACCAGAAACACATCATATATGGTCAGTCTAATCTTAAGGTAATCTTAAGACCTGGGTGCTAGGGCCCTTTCATTGCTGCTTGCAGCTTTAATTTCTTTGTTTTGTTTTTTTTTATCCTTACATTACAGTTGTTGAAGTTTTCCTAAAATTTTTTGGCAAAAGGAAACATCACAGACCCTTTTCGTTTTCTACTGCATGCACAGCCAAACTTTATTAGAAATATCATATTGCCAGCAGTGAATTATCCCTTAAAAGTGTATTCAGATTTGACTGGTAGTATGCAAGTGTTCCACATTAAAGATAATTCTCCCCAATGGAGTTGATGTGTCAGCTGTAGTTGTCCTTACCAAGCTTTGGGTTGTAGAAACCACAATTTCTGGGGTGCAACCTTCTATCTTCATCTTCATCTTCATCCTCATCTTCATCATCTGAGTCATCCAGCGAGCGACCACCCATCACAAATAAAACCTCCTGCAGGTTGAGGGCATTTTGAGTAACCCTCTGCTCTGACACATCTCCTGTCTTTTCTCGTTTCTGAAGAAAACAACAACACAAAATACATTTTGTAGAATGGAATATAAAGTTTAAGAAACCTCAATAAAATAGATTTGTCTGACTCAGACCTCTCTACATATTCTCTCCACCAACTCTTTGGATTCTAGTGAGTTCTGCACCAATGGCTCTTTAAGCAAGTTCTCAGTTAGGTAGGATTCTGGGAGGAGGGAAAGCTTAGCCAAGCTTAACAATTCTCGCAGGTGACAGCTCCGATTTTCTATACAATGCCTGACCCAAGCCAAAATTGCCTCGGCACAGGAGCGGTCATCTCTTACGTGCAGATCCTCATCCTTTAAGCAGGCCACCAGTCTGTCTTTCTCCAGCAGCAAAAACTCCTCATGTTGTTGCACTGCCTCAAAGTTTTCAAGAAGGAAGCCCCAGGCTTTGGCAACCACTTCAGGGCATCCATGGATCTCTCCAAACTCATGGATTCCCAAGCAGTTTGTGGCATCTATCTGGTGCTGCAAATATCGGCTGCATACAGTACGGACGGTGTGGAACTGGAGCTGGCTGGACGTGCAGATGAGTCCCTCCACATTGTTTTTGTTGATGGTGAGTTTCCCTGTATAAGCAAAGTCCAACAGTGTTGACAATACATTCGGATCTACATCATGAAGCTCGACACGAGCAGCAATGCTCTCCATGAAATCTCCTGAAAACATGGAACGGAAGTAATGGCTGCAGAGTGCAAGGATTCCCCGGTGACAGGGGAAATCCTGTCCACCAGCGCACAAGGTGACATCCACAAGTTTGGGTTGAGAACAGAGGGAGCGCAAGCCCTCCAAGATGCTCTGCGGATGGGAAGAGAGGCAGAAGTCTAGGTCATCTATATTACGCACCATGACGACACTCTGACCTATGGCCTTAATGCATTCAAGGCCAACCAACAGATGTTTTCAGTGTTTACCTACATTGGACAAGACAAATGGGTGTAATCAGTCACATGAAATTCGATTGCGACATTCATGATCATAGCAGTGCCTCCTATGACCCGAGAACAAATTTTCAGTCTTTCTGCTTGGTAATAGAACATTTCAGAAACAAATTGGAAGAGAATGAAGTCATGTTAGCACATCAATATAAGTCAAATTATCAGATGATTTTCGCCAAAGTTGAAAACCAGTTCTTGCCAAAGATAATATATCTGACAGGCACACTGGGAGAGAATAATTCTGAGAATTAAACTACTACCATTCAAGATTTATTTCTCTGTCTATTAGAGAGTGTGCACACAAAACAAAATACTGCTGGCGAAACATCAGAGGATGTTAAACATTAAAAAAATAGTAATTCTTATGAATTTGCAATATGAATATTGTTTATGAAAAACAGCAAGAATCTAATGATGTGATAGCTTGCTCTGCAGCTTTTTCACAAACCATCTGTGATGTTGCTTTAATCAGAACGACAAAAAAATGACTCAAAGTAAATTGAAAAGTATCCATTTCCCCTATTCAAAATCATTTTCTTTAATTGTTTTCTATAATGTGCAACACACATATATATCTGTTAACATTTTTTTCAAATAACATACACTTCAAATAATGTTTAGGTCCATTTACTTAAAATACAAAGTATGTTGTCGAAGGAGCAACTGACAGTACTTGTAATATTTAAATAGTTCTTTAATTTCTTCTTTTTAAGACAAAACAAAAATCCTGAATTCAACTTACCTGCCTGCGAATGAAAGCAGAAATCATACATTATTCACAGTACTTTCTTAGAAGGCAGTCTATTTTGTTGCGGCTGTCTAAAATGAGGGACACGTTGTCTTCTGCAGAGTCACTGGGACAGCATGCTTGTCTTTCACACTGCTATTTTTAGGCCAGTCATTCTGGGGGGCTATACTCAGAGTCTAAATAGTAGAGTTAAGCTCCCACCTGCTCTTAAAGAGATACACACACGTCTCTGTATAAGAGTAAACAGTCAGATGATCATTTATTTAATCATTAGAGTAAGCAGCCTCCAACATTGGTGCACACCAGTCTGCTTAATTAAGGTGTAACAAAAAGTCAACTGAAATAATCATGTAAATTATTTTTTAAATCACATAATTCTGTCAAAGAATCAGAATAGAATAGCAATCAGTTCATGGCAGTCTTCCACCTCTTCCACTCCTGGAAAATTGGAGAATAAATGGCAAAAGCATGCCTTTACAGTCACAACTGTATAAATATTGGTACCAATTCTACATCAAATCCAAAAAAAAAAAAAAATATACATACTTAAAAGATTATAAGAAATCTATATGTACAAACCACCCTCCCCCCCAAAAGGCTTATTGTCATTCCTCAAAATCAAATATCTCAGCCTCCTTTTCTTTCCAGAAAGCAAAACTACGGTCAATATATTTGCAAATTTCATCATTACTCAGACTACTAATATCTGCATTATTTTTAAGGACATCGCTCTCATCTGGGGTGGGTGTCTGTATGATGACTTTAGGCACAGGTCTCTTTTCTACCGTTGTAGTCTTCTCTATGTGTTCAAGCTCTGGTTGGCCTGATCCATCTCCGAAGAACTTCACCTTAATGTCCTCAAATCCATCCTTCCATTCCCGGTTTCCAGCCTCAATGTCCTGTATTACAGCCTTGTGAAAATCCCTGACGGTTTCCCAGGTGAAACGCCCCACATGGTCGAACACTTCAAAGCACAGCAGGTGTCTCATTTTCCTCTCATCTGCTGGCAAATCCAACTCCAGTATGTGAAAGTAGCCAAGCATGAAGAGATCGAGTGTCAGTGTGTCGTAGTCAACGGGAGATCCATCCACTCGGGGCAGGAACTGCTCAGGTGAGTAAATTGCCTGCTGCCGGTTGAGTCTTCGGATCTGCCGCGACGGTACAAATGAGATCATGCTTCTCCAGTTCCCAATCATCTTATTGATGGCACTTCTCTGCTTGAAAAAGTGCCCCAGATTGCCATTCTCCATGGTCCTCTTCTGAGAGATATCCAAGCTAGCTTTGCGTTCATACTTTGGCTTCTTAGATATCTCCAGCGAATCAACGCTTTGCTTCCTCTGAGCATTTCTCACGGTTACAGTATAAGCTGACTTCTTCCAGTGACCCAGGAACAAGACCACAATACGTTCCTTTCGCAGGGTTGTACTTTCCATGGCATCGCTGATGACATAGTCGATACCTGAATCATCACTCTGGTCAATCTCTGGTCTTTGTTCCTGTTTTTGAGAGACCTCATCCGAACCACTCTCTACTAGTTCTTGCTCTTGTTCACCCAATGATTCTGTCCTCCCTGAATCCTCCATTGAGGATTCATTCTGATTCTCAAAGTTGGACTTCAGGTTCCTCACAGAGACCCCAAACTGGTGAATCTCATCTTCTATCTTCTCCCTCCTTCCTCTATTGGAGGCTTGCCTCTCTGAAGCCTGAGAGAAGACATTCACCAGCTCCGTGTTTGGCATTTTGCAGTAGGGCTGGTCTGTTAGGTTGGTCATAAGCAGTGACATACTCTTCACAATACCTGAAATACGGTTGCACCAAACGGGTAAAGGAGTCTGTGTAGAGTTCTTGTACTGAGTGTTGACTGTGATGTTGACTATGGGCGCCGGGAGAATGTTTCGAAGTTCTTCGGCCAGATGAGCAAGCTCCATTTCATAGCCCTCGCAGTTCTTATGCATCGAGACACTCTTAATTTGCTTCTCTAGATAAATGAGGTCGTCCTCTGTTAAAAGTTCTCCGAATGGACCCAGGATAGCATTGTGAGCCTGGGAGAACCTCCAACTTTCCATCTTTGTATATCTATTACCATTCTCCTGTTTAATAAGACAAAATACATCCAGTTAGAATCTAACATAGAGAAAGTTGCAGTCAGAACATCATCTCAAATTTAGTTTAGAAGACATTTGATGCACTATTTGTAGCTCACCTTCATCCTCTGGGTTTCCTGGTCAAATAATCTAGCCTGTAGCTGTCGTACCATCACCTGTCTCTTCCATTCTGCTATAGGTCTGCCCTTCTCATCGTGCATGGGCACAAGGTAATCAATATCAGACAAATTAGCCTCCTCTGTCGGTAACACAACCATTTTATTCTAAAAAGAAAAGGCAAAACAATAATGTGTTGGCAAGTACTGTAGTTCAAATGGTGCTCTTAAAGGGTTAGTTCACCCAAAAATGAAAATAATGTCATTTATTACTCACCCTCATGTTGTTCCACACCCGTAAGACCTTCGTTCATCTTCGGAACACAAATTAAGATATTTCTGATTAAATCCGATGGCTCAGTGAGGCCTGCATTCAAAGCAATGACATTTCCCCTCTCAAGATCCAGAAAGGTACTAAAAACATATTTAAAACAGTTCATGCGAGTTCAGTAGCTCTACCTTAATATTATAAAGTGACGAGAATATTTTTGTGCGCCAAAAAAAAAAAAAAAAAAAAACGACTTTTCGACAATATAGCCGATTTCAAAACACTGCTTTGGAGCTTTACGAATCGAATCAGTGACTCGGATCTCCTATCAAACTGCTAAACTGCTGAAATCATGTGACTTTGGCACTCCGGGTCACTGATTCAATTCGCAAAGCTCTGAAGCAGTGTTTTGAAATCAGCCCTTCAATATATTGTTGAAAAGTCATTATTTTGTTTTTTTGGTGCACAAAAATTATTCTCGTCGCTTTATAAAAGGTAGAACCACTGAAGTTTTTAGTATCTTTATGGATCTTGAGAGAGGAAATGTCATTGCTGTGAATGCAGGCCTCATTGAGCCATCGGATTTAATCAAAAATATCTTAATTTGTGTTCCGAAGATGAATGAAGGCCTTACGGGTGTAGAAACATGAGGGTGAGTAATAAATGATATTATTTTCATTTTTGGGTGAACTAACCCTTTAAGCTGTCAAGTACATAAAAAAAACAACTATCATGCTTGGCTAATATGAAACCAAGAACTTAATAAACTCGGTTCCTTTTTGTATAATAATATGGTATTCTTCTACTAATATCTTACAGTCCATTTCATAAAAGTTCCAAGTCAATAAATAAACCGTTCACACGATCAGTGACGGACTGACAACCATATTTACCAAGACAACTCTCGAATTGTTCGGTTCATGCAACAGCTTTAGCATCGATATAAAAGTTTAATCTATTTTTTAAACGGACCAATGGTGCTGTGTATAGTATTTTTATGCTTATTAGGCCCTGTTTACACCTGTTATTAAGATAAGTTTTGGTCGACTGGATCACAAGTGGACAACGCTAAATACAGGTGTAAACGAAAACTTTGACTGGATTGTTTTTGAGTATAACACACCTTTAAGCTAGGCTTTTAAAAACTCACATTGTACACTAAGGCACTGGGCTCACAGCATCCCAAAAAAATATATATTTTAATGATTCATAAGAGATGAATCACTGTCTGGCCGTCTGAGATTTCCGAATGGAGTTAAAGATTAAGACCATGATTTTTTGGGAGTACTACAGCGCACTGTAAGTGTGTATAACCACAGTTTGTGGTTTACTTTTGGGATCTCAAGGAGCCTTTGGATCTGGAAACATGAAGTCATGTGACTTCAGACTTAACTGGACAGGTCACGTACATTTAGCAATCTAATAAAGGACTAACAACAGTATTTTGCTAGTGTGAACATAGCCTCAAGGCCAATTCACACTGCACAGACAGACGGCAGCAGACATTTCATCGGGTTTTGTCAGATCAGTGTGTTACCCCTGTCAGAGCTTGAATTTTTTGAATGCTGAATCAGCATTTTTCTGTCTTGGAACGTCTGAGAAGTGACATGCTCTAATCTGGTGGCTGTCATTGTTGGTCAGTGTCTGTCGTTGCAGTGTAGTTGGACTTTAGACTCAGTTATCATGAGAAACTGTGTATGGTAAATTTACTAACTGAAATGGTCAAATCGGCAGTCAATCCAGATTTTTTAAGGCTGGCAATAGATTTCACATCTCCCAGTTTCATCCCTCCCATTAGCAGTTTCCCTTTCTCCGGTGCTGGCTTACTCGCAGACGTAGTGGAGCTGAGGCTCTTCACCACTGCAATGACAATCAGAACAAGAACATCATTTGTTACTCTCATCTGTTTCCAGTTATGTTCTGATCATATTCACATAGGCTGATTACCATTACTCACTGAACTGGAATTAAGTCATTCAGTGAAATAAAGGAAGGATGAGTCAACGGTGACAGCAGTGCCCACAAAATTCTCTCAGGATTGCAAAACATACACTTGCAGAACAGAACTAGGGGTATTAAACAGCCCCCTTAGGGCTTTCTCACCCGCAGTGGCCATGTGGACATTCTGGAAAGCGTTCCCATGTGGGGTAGAAGATGGAGGTGAGGTGACCGAGGGGGTAGTGGTGGAAGGGGGTGGAGGAGGTGAAAGAGGTGGAACTGGGTAACGGGCTTGAGGTGAATCTTCTGTCTCAGGGTGCTGGTGGGGTTGAAATAAAATGGAAAAGCACTCAATTAATTGTCGACACTTGCTAAAGCCAGACACTAATGCCTTAAAGCACACTTTTCTGATTTAAGGCAAAATAACATATAAATAATTGCTCTGTTCCGAAGTCTAGTTAGCTGCCCATAAAGGGAGTTTAAGTTACATTTTAAAGCCCAAAGTATACTTCAATACATTCAGTACCAAAATATAATGATTTTATTAAAGTTATGGATTTTACTCAATATTTCTGTACCCTGTGTATTTTTATGTGTACATTTAGCAACATGCTATGTCAAACTGTATTGAAATCAATTGACAGACATGTTTTTCCTTTTTGTGAGCTGTTTCAATGTATAGCATTTGAAATCAGTCATATAAGAGGTGCTACACGGTTAAAGGGTTAGTTCACCCAAAAATGAAAATTCTTTCATTAATTATTGATCCTCCTGCCGTTCCACACCCGTAAGACCTTCGTTCATCTTCGGAACACAAATTAAGATATTTTTGATGAAATCCGAGAGGTATATGACTCATCCATAGACAGCAATTTAACCACCACTTTCAAGGTCCAGAAAGGTACTAAAGACATCGTTAAAACAGTCGATGTGACTGCAGTGGTTCAACCTTAATTTTATGAAGCGACGAGAATACTTTTTGTGCGCAAAAACAAAACAAAAATAACAACTTTATTCAACAATCTCTTCTCTTTCCTGTCATAATCCTTATGTAGTTGCCGGAGTAAGCACATTGAAGGACATCCGAATGACGGCTCAGTATTGGCCAAAGCTGCACATGTGAACAGCACAACGCATGCGTGTGATGCTGACGCAGGAGCCAGCCAATAATGAGTCAGCGTTCTGACATAGACGTGACCTGGAAGCACTAGACGTAAACAACGTTTAAGAATGACACAGAAGAGAAGATATTATTGAATAAAGTCATTATTTTTGTTTCTTTTGCGCACAAAAAGTATTCTTGTGGTTTCTTAAAATTAAGGTTTAACCACTGCAGTCACGTCGTCCTTAGTACCTTTCTGGACCTTGAAAGTGTTGGTTAAATTGCTGTTTATGGATGAGAATACACCTCTCGGATTTCATCAAAAATATCTTAATTTGTGTTCCGAAGATGGTCTTAATGGTGTGGAACGACATGAGGGTGAGTAATCAATGGCAGAATTTTCATTTTTGGGTAACCTAATCATTTAAAACAGTGCCTTAGAGGACAGCTACCTATGTGGGAATTAAGCAGAGAATCAGCTCAATGAATTTTAGAACAGAACTAATGGCATGCTTTGTCATTCATATCATATTACTTTTCAAAACCTTACAAGACTCACCTTAAGACTGTCCATGTTAATGTGTGTATTAGTGATCTGTCTGTAATAATCAGAGCTGGGTTGCCGGGACACAGCTGGTTTCTCTCTGAGCTCTTCCTCTATAGGACAGTTCTCTTCCAGAGGCTGAGCAGCTGGACAGAGCTGCAATACAATACAATAATTTTATTACCATATAATATTTACAGATTCAGGTAGCGTGCCATCCAAACAAATTATTTCACATAGACCTGTAAGGAAATGGAATAAAAGCCCAATTATTGCCATTTGATACACTGCACAGAAGAATATCCCAATCATACACATGAAAAACAGCTATTTGTGGTCTGTCTTTTGTGCAGTGTTGTGGTCCGCACAGCGATATGTGAGCATTACAGTAAGAGGGGCCCTAGCTGGGGGGCAAAATAGTTGTACCTGAGCCCAACATCTAGATCCCACTTTACCAGAGGGAAAATGCAGAGTATATGGAAACATTTAGATCACCGCTGATGAAACTGTAATATCCTAATGGACTCCATGCAGAATGCATATCAAATGTGGCTCTCAAAGGGCTCTGTGTAAAACACACACACGCACAGAGCATCAAAGGGAACACTGATATGCCGCAGCATGCTATTTTGCTTTGTCTCTGCAAGGTGGTCCTCCCAATTTCCTCCTGCACGGCACTTTGATGTCCAAACAGCACGAAATGTGCTGTGACACGGCTTGGGCAAAGGCAGGAATAAATTTCCCAGAAGTTGTGCAATTCATAAATAGATAAACTTTGGGAGGGGTAATGTGGGTATATGGGGCAAAACTACATTAGCGAAGTGGAAACTCTTTACTTTGTGAACTTTGAGCAGCAGTTCAGTTCCTCACTCACGATCAGGGATGCATCTGTCTCTGCGTGAAGGTTTAATCAAAGCCAGTGGACACCATGGCACATTTGGTTTCCATCAGCTATCCTCTTCTATGGCTTAGGCAGTGGATGCTGGAGAAACACAGTCCTCCCATCCTCTCCTCATGGGCCACACAATGCTGATGAAGAGAGTGAGACTACAGCAAAAGCACCAAATCCATAAATCCTATATGGTGGTAAGATGGTGGAAATCTGGTGTAAGGCAATTTAGAGTCTTTCTTTTTCACTAGTTACTTTGGACAGTTACTCAGGGGGTGGAGGGGGGATACTCAAAGATAAAAATCACTCAGATATGCAAGAGCTGAAACAAATAGAAACAGCGGAATATTTCTCAATGTTCTGTTCTAATAAATGAAATGAAATTATTGGGGGAATGAGAGAAAAGAACCAGAAATGGTAGAAATATGTAGGCCTAAACAGTTTGTATAAGGCTAAGTAGGGTTAAACCCTCCACATATATCTCTGCTTGCTATAGGAATTCAAGACCACACACTTGTGTTGACACACAAGCAATGCATTCGATGTTAAATCACATTTACACCTTCAGTTAAAACACCTGATGATCATGTTTGACAGTTCTTGAATTTAGAGGACTGAGTGAAAACCGTCCAAAGTGTCTACAGCAGCAAATCCTCTGTGCTGTAAAGTTTATGTTAACGTGGAGAAAGGATGATGAATGAGTTGGCGTTCTTTCTATTTTACATAGAATTCTGTTAATTACTACAAATAGTGAGCAAGGAAGATCAGGTAAACTGTTAACTCATTAAGTTCTCATGTTTTGCGGTTTAAACAGATAAGAAGTTCAATCAAGGATACTGTAAATACTATGAGTACACAATGTATTGGTAACATATTGGTAACAGGCTAATATTAAAGAGGTATCATTATTATTTATCGGTATCGGTTGACAATGGATTTTTAATTGTGGATGCACATTTCCCTTTTACATTTATATTATCTCTGCTATCATTTAATGCTAACTTAAAGTTTATCTATAAAAACACTAAGAATTTAAATTATACTTTTAATCTTTAGCAAATCTCAAAATTAATACACATTTTACATACTGTACATTAAATTGTTGTGATACTTTAATTTTTTATTTATTTAGACAAAGCAGTGCAGTATATTTATTAGCCATGAAAATAAGTAGACTTATTGTATCAGCCAGAATTTTAATATAGATGTACCCCTAATAATTACCATGAGAACATGTGAATAATAACCATCTACCAATTAGATACAAAAATAAATTCTAAACTTTCAGTGATCATTTTAAAAGCCCTAAACTGTGAACTTACACAAGCACAATAAGACAAAGACAGACTACAACATGTAAAAATAATCAATAATCATGCTCTGAAAACTTTTAAATCAGAATTATTTAGATCATATCAAATGATAATAATTAGAAGGAACTTGTGTCCGTTTGGAAACAACAAGCAATTTCAACATTACAAAGGTTTAGAGATAAACCAAGCGCTCAAATACAGCCATTCATGCAATGATATGTCTGGAATTAACAAATAATTATGCATTGTTCAAAAAACAGATACCAACGTTGCATTAGCTCTATAAAAACAACATATATGAAAAGCACAATGGTTACTTACAAACTACCGTCCTCTGAATTGTGGTTGATATTGTAGCAGGCAGAGCCTGATCACTCTATGTCACTAGGCAGTGACACACTGTGTGAACACCAAACCCAGAGATGTCTTGACTCCATCCACACCATCCTAACAACTGGCCACGGACCAACAGACAATAAACAATAAACTCTGAATGCACTTAATAATTTACACAGTGGATTGGGTAGCCGGCAATGTCACTAATGAACAAACCACTGGGCACATGCGAACAAACGAGTGGTGTGATAGAAAGCAGGACTGTCAAATCAGAAGAAGCGGACAGAGACACTGTATCTCTTTCATTCAGATGTTGTTGTTGTTTTTTTGGTCTCTAACACAGCATAAACTGGGGACGTGACCTTACACACATCAACACTAATCAATGAAAAAGGCTTTGCATGAGGAGAACCTTTCCATTATTTGTTTAATAATGTATGCCCTGGAAAATTAGGTGACAATGCGCTCAGGTCAGTTGACTCTAGCTTCATAAAAATCAGCATGCACACATAAACATTGTATTCAAGAATAAAACAAAGTTTCTAAATTAAAATATGATTCAAGAGCAAACATTAAAAAATGACAGGGTGATACAATGGCCCAGATTTCATAATGAAAAAAAAAAAAAAGTTTATTTTTATATAATCTTTATATAATCTTTATAAATATTTTGACAAATCTGCTTCACTGTTTTAATAACTAAATAAAAAGTACACTAAATAAAAGTCAAATGGTGCTATATATATATATATATATATATATATATATATATATATATATATAGTAGCATGAAAAAAGTATGTGAACCCCTTGCAGAATCTGTGAAAATGATAATAAAAAATGCATGTTATTTTTTGTTTAGTACTGTCCTGAGTAAGATATTTTACATAAAAGATGTTTGCATTTAGTTCACAAGACAAAAAAAAATAGCCGAATTTATTAAAATAACCCCATTCATAAGTATGTGAACCATTGATTCTCAATACTGTGTGTGGTTATCTGATGATCTACAACTGTTTTTAAGTTTTGTGATGGTTCTTCATGAGTCTCTTGTTTGTCCTGAGCAGTTAAACTGAGCTCTGTTCTTCAGAAAGATCCTCCAGATCCTTTTTTCAAGCATTTTTGCATATTTGAACCCTTTCCAGCAGTGGCTGTATGATTTTGAGATTCATCTTTTCACACTGAGGACAAATGAGGGACTCTACTATTAAAAAAGGTTCAAACATTCACTGATGCTCCAGAAGGAAACACTTTTGAATTCAAATATCAAGGTAAATTGTACTTAATTTTTCTGCCGGGAAACATGCAAGTATCTTCTGTTGGTTCCGAAGGCCAGTACTAAATGAAAAACAATGATATTTAAACAAAATAAGAAAAATTGTGACATCTTCATCCTGTTCAAAAGTTTTCACACCCCGACTCTTAATGCATCATGTTTCCTTCTGGAGCATCAGTGAATGTTTGAACCTTTTTTAATAGTTGTGTATGAGTCCCTCAGTTGTCCTCAATATGAAAACACAGATCTCAAAATCCTACAGTCACTGCTGGAAAGGGTTCAAATATGCAAAAATTCTTGAAAACTGAAGAATCTGCAGGAGCTGGAGGAATTTTCTGAAGAACAGAGCTCAGTTTATCTGCTCAGGACAAACAACAGACTAATAAACAACCATCACAAAACATAAAAACAGTCGTAGATCCTCAGGTAACCACACACAGTATTGAGAATCAATGGTTCACATACTTATGAATGGGGATATTTTAATAAATTCAGCTATTGTTTTGTCTTGTGAACTAAATGAAATATCTTACTCAGGACAAGACTAAACAAAAAATAACGTGCATTTTTTATTATCCCTCTTATTTTATTAAAATAATTCTCATTTTCACAGATTCTGCAAGGGGTTCACATATTTTTTGGATTTTTGGATTAATGTTTCTGAACTGCATATTAGGGTTAACTAAGATCACATGGGTGGCATGTTTAGTATCCATGAACTCAATTTTTATTTCCCTAGTCGATAATTTACATTATAATTTGGTAACTCTGTGACATATTACTACGAAACTTTAATAGTTTCTTCATCTGTAACCAATCTAATTACATATTCAAGACAAAGGATCGTAAACTTTCCCTCCAAAAGCTTGAGTATGATTGGCCCACTGACCCCCAGAGGGTGAGGCCATAACCAGAGGTTAAAAGCCCCTGCACAGTTCTGCCCTCCCTCTCTCTTGCCTCCTCCAACCGACAATCCGCATCAGATGGGTGCTGCCCAGCAGGCCTCAATCTGCACACCAGCCAGGTGCTTCTCTCTCATCCAAAACAGAGTCCAACTAACCATCCAAGTTCATCAGATCTTCTTCATTCAACTCAGAAGAAATCGATTGCAACTGGAACACCATCGACCCACAGGATCATGAAACAACGGACAACTACACAGGCAATTATGCAAGTATCGCATATGTGTAACTAAACAGAGGTTTAGGATAAGCAGTAAGAGGTTTTGAAATCAGAGTTTGGTGGTTCGTGTCACAGGGTTAATGACTCCTTTTCATAGTTTAATTTCCTTTACTGCATCTGCAGTGTGGAACCAGTGGACAACTCGCCATCCCATAATACAACAGGAGCTGAGAGGCCATTAAAATCCAGGCACCTCACTTGAATTGTAAGTGCTATAGATACCAAGGAAGTCAGTATGTCATAGGTCAAGGAACACAGGTCAATGTTGGATGTAGTATGTCCAAGAACGTGTTCATACAGTACACATTCAACTAATGGCCAAGAAGTACATTCTTCATTGAATTCAGAGCATATGAATATATAAAAATTCAGATGCAGCAATGCCCTTAAGTCCATGCCAATATTAATATATTTCAGTGTTTGATTTTAAGGAGGATAAACATTTTTGGTACTGTATTGGGGGGCACTTGATGTACATCTGCAATGTAAAAACTGGTTCCCAAAGCAAAACGACTTGAGAAGAACTGACTTTGAGGACAAAGACAGAAGGAAATGATGAAATGAAGATTTCTTATAGCAAACTCTGAATCTGCAGGTGCACAAAAAGCATTGTTGTGTGTGTATGTGTGTGTGTCATTGCACATTCTCAGTTAAATGGTATACACTGTTCCATGTGTAGCGGACCACTAAAGGTCAAAGCAATCAGAGCATTCTTGAGATATGACTGAACGTTTGATGAGAAACACGTTGAAAGATTCTTCTCCTAGGGGTGAGCTCAAAAAAAAAAAAAGCTCCCTTACCACCCCCTAGTGGCCGTTTAGCACTGGCATTTCTATAAAGGCTTCCTGCTGATCGAAACTCTTCAAGCATTTTTATAATGCTTGAAAGTACCTGCAATAAACAAACCACAGAGATACACTGTACATCGCACTAAGAACATTTCCCAATCTAGAACAATTTTTGTTGTTGTACTGAAATAAACCAGAAGAGACACATTTAATACAGCTGGCCTCTTAATTCCCTGCCTGAATAGGATGGGAGGAAAGCATATATGCGTGTTGTAAAATAAACCCTTGATCTGTTTATTTGATTGCAGCTGTCTCAGGGAGAAGGCACTCACACTTTGAGCGGAGGGCCGTGCTCAGGGAGGGTGACCTCTTTGGGATGAAACCAAAACATGAGGAAATACCTAGCACGCAACTCTCTGGCCAGCAGCCCAAACAATCCATTACAGGCACCGTTAGGAAATGAGATGGCCTGTCCTGAGCACTCGGAGGTGGAATAAAACCTTGTGAAGTACACTACAACTTGCAAAACTCTGAGCGGACCAGGAGAAATAATGCTGATATGGACCATACAGAGTCATTTCCATTGAGAGGCCTGGGAATCATTTTTGGGTCAATGAAATATAAGAGAGTGTCCATGATAAAGAAAAGGAAAATCTTTATTCTGGTTTAAAACACATGCCAAGTTCTTAGAAAAGTACTTTTTGTATTATTGCATGTTTCATGTGGTTTAGAAAAAGAAATTATACCATTTTCAAGAAAAGGTTCAATTTAAAAACTCAAAAAAAAAAAAAAAAATGTAATAACATTTCAATTCAATTGAGTACATGCACACAAGGTGTATACATATTTTAAATGAAAAAAATGTTTAAATCATCTAGAGCCATGAGTATTAACTTAACTTTTCCTGTTTTTTTTGTTTTGTTTTTTTTTTGACAAGGGATGGTTGACATTGACTCGCATTAAATGAATTACCAAGGACCATAGTTTCAGCTAAAAATCTTCTTTCTACTGAAGAAAAAAAAAGACACCTACAGTACTGTGCAAAAGTCTTAGGCACAATAGTATTTTCACTCCAAAAATGGTTTTAAGCCGGTTATTTATATCTTTTGCTGTTGTGTGTTAGCAGGAAATATCTGATTACATTTCCAAACATTGCTTTTGCCATTAGTTGTAGTAATCCAGTGAGATTTTTGTATTCACAAGGAGTCTGACAACAGCCTGTATGCTGAGTCCATCTGAGATTACATGAAGAAACTGAAAAAAACTGAGACAGTCTAAATCCAGAAGAACTTTGCAATGTCTCCAAGACGCTTTAGGAAACCTACCTCTAAAGCTACAGTACTGTGAAAGGTTTTAGGTACTTGTGTAAAAATTCTGTAAAGCGAGGATGCTTTCAAAAATAATGTCATAAATAGATTTCTTTTTATTAAATAACTTCTACTTCTATTATCAATTCCATTTGATACAATAGATCATGACATCCTTCTACAAAGTCCTGATCCAGTAGCTGGCTTTCAGGATACTGTGCTGAATTAGTTTGCATCCTAAGTACAGATCTTTTTCTGTGAATTTGGGCAATTGTTTCTCATCTCAGGCTCAAATCTTCTATGGTGTTCCACAGGGCTCTATTCTGGGTCCTCTTCTTTTTTCCTTATATATGCTTCTACTTAGTCATTTTATTCAGAAACATAACTTATCATATATCATCTCTGGTTTGACCACACTCAGCATTATTTTCCTGTTAAAAACAACAACTGTGTCTTTTTTCATGTCTTCACGACATTAAATGCTGGATGGACTTGAATTTTTTACAGTTAAATAATGATAATTAATGTGAAATAATGGTTGTAAACTGTTGTGTCTTCTGATATTGTCAAGCAGCTTGGTTCCCTCTCATCTAATGTACGCAATTGTGTTATAAACCTTGGTGTTGCTTTTCAATTAAGATCAATTGCTAGAATCAAGAAGATGCTTTCCATTCAAACTGTAATTTATTCAAATAACTTAAAGATTGGATTACTGCAATTCACTCTGTCTGGTTTTGCCTAAATCATCTCTGGAACAAGTGCAATTTATGCAAAATGCAGCAGCCAGATTATTAACTGGCACTAGAAAACGTGAACACATTACTCCAGTACTCGCCTCTCTACAAGTTCCGTGTTGATTTTAAAATTCTGCTCTTTGTTTTAAAAGCTTTACATGGTTGTGCTCCCCAGTATATTTGTAATTTTCTCATCCCACATAATACATCTAGATCTCTTTGGTCATCTAGTCAATTTCTCCTCTCAGTCCTAAAGCTAAAGGTGACCGGGCTTTTGCTGTGGCAGTTCCTAGACTTTGGAGTCTTCTCCTCCACATAAAAGCTTTCCCTTCTATTTCTTTGTTTAAATCCTCTTTGAAGACCAATTTTATTCTTTATTTTTTCTCTTTGAGTGTGTAACATTTTTCGCTTGTCCTTTTGGTTTTCTTGATTATGTATTTGTTTAAGTTTGTTTTATATTTGTGGTACTGCAATTTGGTTTCAACACCTGTTGTTTTTAAATGTGCTTTATAAATAAATAAACTAAACTATTAAAGTTGCAGTCTGTAACTTTTTTTGGTTAAAAATGATCTAAAATCAATTTTTGAGCAAATACACAACCAGCCAGTATTCAAAACTACACTATATTGCCAAAAGTTTTGGGACACCTGCCTTTACATGCACATGAACTTTAATGACATCCCTTTCTTAATCCGTAGGGTTTAATATGGAGTTGGCCCACCCTTTGCAGCTATAACAGCTTCAACTCTTCTGGGAAGGCTTTTTACAAGGTTTAGGAGTGTGTTTATGGAATTTTTTGACCATTCTTCAATAAGCGCATTTGTGAGGTCAGTCACTGATGTTGGACGAGAAGGCCTGGCTCGCAGTCTCCGCTCTAATTCATCCCAAAGGTGTTCTATTGGGTTAAGGTCAGGACCCAGGTCAAGTTCCTCTACACCAAACTCTCTCATCCATGTCTTTTTAGACCTTGCTTTGTGCACTGGTGTTCAGTCATGTTGGAACAGGAAAGGGCCATCCCCAAACTCAACAAAGTTGGGAGCATGAAATTGTCCAAAATGTCTTGGTATGCTGAAGCATGAAGAGTTCCTTTCACTGGAACTAAGGGGCTAAGCCCAACCCCTGAAAAACAATCCCACACCACAAGCGTGATTCGTCACTCCCGAGAACACATCTCCACTGCTCTAGAGTCCAGTGGCGGCGTGCTTTACACCACTGCATCCGACGCTTTGCATTGCAGTTGGTGATGTAAGGCTTGGATGCAGCTGCTCGCCATGGAAACCCATTCCATGAAGTTCTCTAAACTGTTGAGCTAATCTGAAGTTTGGAGGTTTGTAGTCCACTTTGTTATGATATCACTAACAGTTGACTGTGGAATATTTGTAGTGAGGAAATTTCATGAATGGACTTATTGCACAGGTGGCAACCTATCATGGTACCACGCTTAAATTCACTGAGCTCCTGAGAGCGACCCATTCTTTGACAAATGTTTGTAGAAGCAGTCTGCATGCCTAGGTACTTGATTTCATACACCTGTGGCCATGGAAGTGATTGGAACACCTGAATTCAATGATTTGGAGGGGTGTCCCAGTACTTTTGGCAATAAAGTGTATCTTCTTACCCGATTCACAATGGTAAGCTTGTAATAATCTTTTATATTTTGGGCGATACTAGTGGGTTTCTGTGGGAAATTCGAGCATGCAACTGTTCGTCTTTGCGTCATTACATCACGTCTGTTTACATAAAGACAGAGTCCCAGCTAGTAGGCTATATCCACAACGATGTGGTGACTGACGGCAAACATTAGATTCAGCCAATGCACAACCCACTTAAAGATAATTCCACAAATAACTGCAATTGCAGGTATCAAACAGAGATGGCAACAAAGAGGCAAAACTTACAGACTGCAGCTTTAACTAAATCAAATCAATATTTTGTGTGATCACCCTTTGCATTTAAAATAGCTTTTGTCCTAGGTATACTTGTGCATAGTTTTTCAGGTAGCTTTGCAGGTAGGTTTCTTCAAGCATCTTGGTTTGATGATGGTGAGATCAAATCTCTGTGTGGAGCACACCAGCTGTTGACAGACTCCTTGTGCATACAAAAATCTCACTGGATTATTACAATTAATGGCAAAAGGAATGTTTGGACATGTAAATTGATATTTCCTACTGACACACTGCAGCAAAAGATATAAATAACTAGCTTAAAACCTTTTTTTTTTTTTTTTGGTGAAAATACTAACGTACCTAAAACTTCTGCACAGTACTGTACATCTTGGATTGCCTGAGTAAATTAACAAATTAGCAAATTTTCATTTTTGGGTGAACTATGCCTTTAAGAAACATTTCAGTAACATTTTACTGTAAGGTTTCATTAGTTAACATTAGTTAATGTATTGACTAACATGAACTAACAATGAGCAATACATTTGTTACTGTATTTGTTCATCTTTGTTAATGTTAGTTAATAAAATACAGTTATTCATTGTTTGTTCATCAAATACAACTTTATATTTGTAATGTATTAGTAAATGCTGAAATTAACATGAACTAAAATTAATAAATGCTGCTGTATTGTTCATTCTTAGTTAATGTTAACTAAAGTAGTTAACTAATGTTACAGTAACTAATGAAACCTTATTGTAAATTACCACCAATTCTTATTATTATCAACATTGAAAATGGTTGTACTGCTTAATATGGAAACCATGATACATTTTATTCAGTATTCTTTGGTGAATAGTTATATATTTACTGTCACTTTTGTCTTTGTCAAAAATTATGTCTTCTAAAATACTTTTTCCCCCCAAGTCATTACTACTTGAACAGATTTGTTACACTTAATTACAATGGAAGTAGTGTTAAAGGAAAAAAGATAAACAATCAGAGGCACGTTTGAAGCCAACAAACATCCTGTTCTCCAACCGATTTGATAGATCAAGTATCTCTTTCCAAGCATTAGAATGGTAAAAACCCTGAAACCAAACCCTGTGGATCCCATAACCAGCTCAGCCCCCGGCCCTCTACCTGAGCTAGGCTGCTGGTGAGAAGGTAACTGATACACCTCCAGCACGTAGAGAGACTGATGCTTCAACAGCCTCCCTTCACTAATTAGATTTCTATTGTTGGGACAGGGCGACTTAATTTTTGACGTCTAGTGGCGCCCCGAGCCTCACATCGATATAGGAGGAATGAATTGCTGATTTATTCATGCATATGTGGACAGGGAGCTTATATTACTGCATTAGATCTATGGAAGAGCGTGAGCAAGGTGATTGGAGATCATGTCATTAATTCAGTGAAATCTCAGATATGGTGCCTCAAATTTAATGAAACTTAATTGAATTCTTAATTGGCGTTCATTGGTTTTAACCTGTTCACATTACATGGCTTCAAACCCTAGACCTGTCTTTGTTTTTTAATACAATTAATGTGAAACATTCACATTTATAATCAAGAACTTGCTTTATGGTTCCAGTCCAACTTGGAAAACTGGGGGGAAAAAATAGTTTTATTTGTAGATTCAACTAGCAAATCCTCCATGAAAATCAGAAGTTTGTCAGTATAATTCTTACAATACAGCTGAGTAACCAATATAATCCATAGAGGTTTTCATAACATAAATTTATGGCCTATACCCTATACAATTTTTACTTCACGAAAATTAATATTCAGCTCCTCTAAAATTTGTTCATATGGACTTTAGCTCAAACATTCAGTATTAGCTCGTTAAACGTGTTTTATCAGCTAAGCAAGGTATTTTGGAGGAAATCCAAGACAAAAACTTAAATGGAAACAGCAAAAACAGCTGCTATTTCTACCGCCCATTAATGCAGATGGACATCTTCAAACCAGAAAAGAAAGAATGCATAGTTGTGAGATACAGTACAGTAAATCACCAGAACAGCAGAATACCCCATAGACTGATCCATCAACGTTGTGCTCAAAATGTGGAATTAATTTCTTTTCCGATATGGTTCAGTCCTTGTGCCCGCCCAAACAGCACTACCATGTTCACCCTTGAATAATTGATGACTTAAATTGAGCAGCATCTTATTTACCATGTGAAACAAGAAGGCTGAAAGGCTATTGAGGTACACTGCACTCAAAAGCCTCTTCTTAGTGGGCGCTATATGACACCTCAAAGTTACTGGCCTGATTTTCACAGAAGCTCTTGATGTGAAAGGACATGTCAATCAAAAAAAAAAAAAAACAACAACAAACTGACCCTTCAAGGCAAGAAAGAGTTTGTCTATGTGACACTTAATGAAAGATCTTTAACCCTCTGATACATGATATCCACAATATATACCTCTACCTTTGTTCCAACAAATGAAGTCAGGTACAAACTTTACAGGAAAATAGGATCTAAGTTACATTTTCATTGTGCAATTATTAATGTGTTTTTATAGAATTTTTTTAATATACATAACTGAAAATGTATCTACTGTAATGTACACTATATACATTGAAAATTTCCTTAAAATAACAATAATGATGTAGGTTAGCGGTTTAAATGGTCATATTTTTTTATATTATCTACAGATTGCCATTGACTTACATTAAACCTTGAATGCAAGATGACAGATCTGTAACACTCAAAATATAATTTAAAAATAAATAATTTCAATTAAATGTAAAATAAATACTGATAACTATTCTATTCTTTTTTTAATAAAAAGATATTTAACATATGTTTTTGTGTCATCTGATAATTAACTCTTTCTCCAAACATGGAATTTTCTGTTATTTATGAGAAAACGCTTCCCTGCCAAACACGGAATATTCCGTTATACACTCGGGGACGTGCCTAATGTTACCGAGGGAAATGCTAATCCAGGAAGTGGTATAGAACTGTGAAGCTTTGGGGATGCTGACAGAAGCGATCTACTGCATATGTGCTCTGATAATCGTACTGAATATGATCCATATGTAGTTTTTGATAAAAACACGATTTTCTCGCAAGAGTTAATAAAATAAGAATATTTGAATCACGTTTTTTTTTTTTTGCTTGTTTGTTTAAAAGTAGAGGCTCTTTATTTTGATGTATTGCATGTTGAGATATTCATAAAACACAATATTCTGGGGTCCATGAAAATTTTGTGAAAATTATCAAAAACGCTGCCGGTGGCTGGCAACTTTTTTCAAAAACACTGGCGGGGAAAGAGTTAATGCATCAGAGGGTTAACACTCTCCTGCATTTGACCTAGGTCAATTTTAATAATTTAAGTAGAAATTATTCTGACTTTGACTACAAAAAACACGACTAAGTTCAACAGTGGCAAAACAAACAAACAAAATCTATGTAAATATATGTATACTGTATACACCGATCAGGCATAACAATATGAGCACTGACAGGTGATGTGAATAACACTGATTATCTCTTCATCACAGCACCTGTTAGTGGGCAGCAAGTGAACATTTTGTCCTCAAAGTC
Organism: Chanodichthys erythropterus; assembly: GCF_024489055.1. NCBI lineage: Eukaryota > Metazoa > Chordata > Actinopteri > Cypriniformes > Xenocyprididae > Chanodichthys > Chanodichthys erythropterus. The sequence goes on along the minus strand of NC_090241.1, from coordinate 18,046,827 downwards.
GATGTGTTAGAAGCAGGAAAAATGGGCAAGGATAAGGATTCGAGCGAGTTTGACAAGGGCCAAATTGTGTGGACTGGGTCAGAGCATCTCCATAAAACTGCAGCTCTTGTGGGGTGATCCCAGTCTGCAGTGGTCAGTATCTATCAAAAATTATTTAAGTATTTCACAATCAAGACATGAGCAGCAAAACATTTCAAATAATTCCAGTGTCTCATGTGCGCATCATGCAGATTTAGAAAGACATTTATAACAATGATCCCTAAACCTGATTCACAGAAGTAAGAAATAACCCTTACATTTCTCTCCACAGAGCGAAGGTACCTGGCACACTCAAAGTGGCCGTTGTATTCAGCCAGATCAGCAGCCGTGAATCCATCTATGTCTCTTTCCTTTGGGCTGATCTGGTGACCCAGGAGGATTCGACAGCACTGGAAAATTATTATAATTTAATAATTAAAATTTATGAATACAGAGCAAAGTTATAACTGTAATTATGATGTAAAATGTGTAATTAACATCAATTCTATTTTAGACTCGCATCCTAATTTAAACCCACCTCTATCTCCCCATTCTCTGCTGCATCATGTAGAGGAGTGCCACCCCAGTAATCTCTCTTGACCTTTGATCCCATCTGTAACAACCTCTCCAAGATACGATGATGCCCCCCACTGGCTGCAAAGTGTAAAACAGTCGCTCCTTCATTATCTTGACTAGACAGGCTGACGTCTGTGAAGGACGCCTGCAATAGACCAAACAAGAATTGTACACTTGTAGTAGATCTCTACTACAACATGATACCAAAGGGTACAAATGTGTAGGTAAATGTATAACCCACCAGCCATACCACCAGTGCATGGTGGCCCATGTGAGCTGCAGCATGCAGAGGCGTCATGCCATCTTGGGCTCTTAGATGCACATCAGCTCCACAGTCTCTCACCAGATACTCCACCACATGCAGATGCCCCTCCTGGCAGGCCAGGTACAGCGGCGTGGCACCCATATTAGTCTGTCGATTAACAGACCTGAAAAAGGTCCATTTAAATGTTCATACAAAGCATCATTTGATATTTCAAGTGGGTTTTTGAGGGCTGATATGAATCTTACGCTAAAAGATATTTGTGAGTGAAATCCCTCTCTGCAACTGGTATTCCTGTGTCTTTATCTATGGATGTCATGCATTCCTCCTTCAAATCAACCTCTGTCACTGGTCATCGCGACCCATGTGGCCAATGATATAAGATTCATTGGATTTAATCATAATTCAAACATGTGCTAAAGAAATCTTGATATCTAAGGTCTGGTAAATCAACTATTTAAGCTAAGGGTAAATAGAGCAAAGAAAGACATTTTTCAGCCAGAATGTCTACCACTGTTAAACCAATTACAGTCTGGATATTAATCACTTTAATGTAAAGTTAATGCAAAGTTGTTCAGTTGTGACATGTAGGCCAACTCAGAAGGCTAAATCACCATACAGTCAAACCAAAATGCATTCAGACACCTTGAACATTTCATTCATTAATACAGTTTATTCACTATAGTTTAAAAACATGGTAATAAAAAATAGAATAAAAAATCTCAGTTAAAAAAAATATCTTAATTATGTCAGATAACACTTAAGCAAAACATGGTCAGGTCAAAGTGTCTGAATAAGTTTTGGTTCTAAATTTGTCAATCAATTTTACTGGTAGTCCACTGTATAAAGATTTTTTGGGCATAATATGTCACAGTTTAGTTTATTTTGCTATCCTCACTTACATAAATGAACTATAGTGTCCTGCACCCACTAGTAAAAAATATATCAAAAATATCAAAAATGTCTGAATAAATTTTGGTTTGACTATAGGTTCCCTCTGGATTTTTCTGCTTTTTTTAGAATAGCGTGTTTTAGTGAATAGTGTTTTTGAAAGAAGTCTCGGTAACGCTTTACAATAAAGTTTAGTTAACATGAAATAAAAATAATAACTGCACTTCTACAGCATTTATGGTCACACTTTATTTTAAGGTGTCTTTGTTACACTGTAATTATACATTTAAGTTCTGAGTAATATTAAGTAACTACATGTACTTACTATAGGGTTAGAATTAGGGTTAGTTGCATGTAATTCTGCATAATTTATAGTTATTTCTATAGTAACTACATGTAACATATGTAACGAAGACACTAAAATAAAGTTTTCACATTTATTAAACTTTGTTCATGTTAACTTCAACATTTACTAATACATTATTAAAATCAAGAGTTGTATTTGTCAACATTAGTTAATGCACTGTAAACTTACATGAACAAACAACGAACTGCTGTATTTTTATTAACTAATGTTAACAAAGATTAACAAATACATTAACAAATGTACTGCTCATGGTTAGTTCATATTAACTAATGTTAATATATAGTGTAAAGTGTTACCGAAGTCTCTTATACTTACCAAGGCTGCATTTATTTGATCAAAAATACAGTAACAACAGTAATATCATGGCATATTTTAACAATTTACAATAACCATTTTCTATTTTAATACATTTTAAAATTGAATTTATTCATGTGATGGCAAAACTCTGTTACTCCAGTCTTCAGTCACATGATCTTTCAGAAATCATTCTAATATGCTGATTTTTTGCTTACCATTATCAAAATGTTGCTGTTTAAAGGTGCTAAAGAGGATCTTTTCGTCGACTGAGAAACCAAAGACTGTTACTGAGTTTTTGAAATAAGCGCATGCGTAAGAACAACCCCCCTCCTTCACAGCTCATTTCGAGGGAACGCCTCCCAAAACTCCTGCACGAGTATTGGAACACGAGTGTTTACCACCGGCATTCGCTGTGTCGTGTTAGTGGATTCATTATGTCGGACTCACCGCAGGTAACTCATAATCTGCAGTTGTTACTCCTGTCTCCGGACAAAAACATTGCATGCGGCGGAGTGTGGAAAGTTACTGGAGTGCGCAGCCGCGCTCGTCTCTCACAAGGAACGTCATGGCAGTGATTGACAAGCCAGAGGGCCAATCGTTTACGCGATGATCGTGTAAACGATTGGCTGATGTTTCTTAAGGCCCTACCTCGTGCACAGATGATGCATATTAATATTATTCCTTTCAGTGCACCTAATAAATAGTCTTTTATCAGTAAGTAAAGACAGTTTCAAGTAATATTGCAAAAATGTAAAAAAAAAAAAAAAACATCCTTTAGCACCTTTAATATTTATTTATTTTGCTGCTTTGCATTTTTGTGGAAACCATGATACTTTATTTTTCAGATTTCTTTAATGAAAAGACAGTTTGAAAGCACACCATTTATTTGATGTATAAATCTTTTGTAACATTATAAATGTTTTACTGTCACTTTTGATCAATTTAATGTGGCCTTACAAAATAAAAGTACCAAATTCTTTTAAAAATAAATAAATAAATAAATCTTATGACTCCAAAAGTTGACTGCAGTAAGCTAAGGAGCAAATGCCTGTTGTACCATCACAGTATGGTACAAGGTCACTTTCAAACCCTTCACACACACCCCTGAGGTGGAACAAACTCTTAACCTTCACCAGAACAACAGAACCCCTATGACTGGCTATCAAGAAATGTGGAACTTGATTTAAAACAATAAATACATAAATGGCCTATTTGGTCATCTATTTGGTCATTGCATTGCTTATCATACAAACCTTATTTTAATTATAAATCAGCAAAGCTCTAACATTTTCACCCAGTGCCGATCTCTTAAGGTGTGAAGGGCCCAGGACTTTATGTTCAGTAACAGTGAGAAGCAGCTCTGACAGTTCACATTCAGTATGTTGTGACACGTGACAGACAGGGTGCATCCATTATACACCAGCTCTCTGGCTCTCACATGGGATTTTCTAACCCCTGAGGCTAATATATGCATTCCCTTGGCTGTATGTTAAATTTACTTTATCCTATACAAAAACAGAGGAAAATCAAGTTCCATTTCTGTTCTTCGAGTAATTATCGCATTCAAAACCAGGTCTTGCTAAATGAGACTGAGGAAGCACATTCATTTTGCTTCGGTGTCAAGGGTGTATTATGTGTGACCTCGTTCTGGTGAGTAGATCAGGATGTGCCATACTTTTTTGTCACATGCTTACTTCCCGTTACACCACCCGAGTAGAGCATGTGTTACAAGACGCTCAGATTTCCAAACACATGGATGAATAACATGATAGGCTTCTTTTCTGTTGTTGTTTTTAATTGCCTGTGGTTACGTCAATAGCTAGTTTGGGTCAGGACCAGGGCTGGATTTAACTCATATTGTGACATAGGCAAAAGATATTTTTGGGTCCCTCAATAGTCCTATGTGGGTGCTCAGCTTTTTCTGTCATTTGGCCAAAATCTCATGTTATAAAAGATTAAGTGCTATGCACAATATATTTAAGACAGAATTGGCTCTGACTCGATGACAAATTCCAGACTAAGACACTCCTCAAATACATAAACATTAGCCTTTATATTTATAGTGTTTCTTAATTAAAGAACGCTGTACTTATTCAAAGTATTCAAAGAACCAGTTCTTTACCAACCATTGCATTGCAAACAAGCAGAGACTTCATTCGCGACAGAGGGGTGAGTTATGAGGTTTGACCAACAGTTTGAGAATAGAGTTACGATGTTTAGTCACAAGCTTGTTTTAATACGTTTCATAGGTTAAATATTTGCAAACCCCACAGACAGATGTAAAGGGTAGCCATTAGTAATGATTTATGAAAAAATGTTTAAATATGGAGATACAAGGTTTCTGCCTTATATTTTAAATTTTGTTCGTTTAGATTGTAATTGTCTTACAGTGTGATGGAATAACAAGAGTTATAACTTTCAAAAGAATTCATATGGATAATTTAGTCAAAAAAAAAAAAATGGTGTAGAAACAATTTTCACCCAAAAATCGCTAGTAAATGTAACACTTAATTACAAAGAAATAGCAAGTAACATACTGAATTAAATGTGAAATTTTGAAGTAGAAAAACTGAAATAGTATTTTCTTGTAAAACAAGAATTAATTATAAAATAAAAATAATTAACTAATTATTTAATTGTAAAAAATAGCAATTATAAATGTATAATAGTTATATAAGATAAGTATAATAAATATGATCATATAAAGAAATTGCTGTTTTATATATTACTGAGGTTTTCTTTTTCTTTTTGGCATATGCTGTTGGCTGAGCTTGGCTGAAACTTGTAGTTGGCTCAATGCAGTCAATATATGAATGGACATCAAATACCATATTGTACCAAAATATCCATCTACTTATAGATAAATGTAAAGCTGTGCTTACAAGTCATTGGATCTGTTAAGTGTACTCAAATAACTCAAAGTGTGACCCACAAGACTAGTGACCCAGAACAGTTTGTCACATGCTTCTTTTCATCCACCTCTGCCACATGAGATTTATCTCTATCATTAGTACGTGTCTGAGTTGTAACACTGTACCCTGGAGCTTGACCAATCAGCAGCTTCAAACAGGTGAGGTCACCCTTTGCTGCAGCGTAGTGGGCAGGAAGAGCACCGCAGTTTGTTTCTACTTCTGCTCCATCCCCATGAGATAACAGCCAATGGACAGCTTCCACCCTCCCGAACCGTGCAGCGAGATGGAGCGGAGTAGCCCCGCCAGAATCCTGATCCTGCATACAAAGAAACAAACAAGAAAAGTTATAAACAACAATTCTTTACAGCAATGATTTTTTTTTTTCATTGCACAAAAAAGCTGCATTTCCTATAATGACTGTTCTGAATGGTCATTATCGCAATGTTATAAAATAAACTAATTTTATACTACATATGTATTTATATTATATGCATTGTCCCATAAGTTTATTTAAAAACACATTAACCGTACCATTTATACATACAATGAGTACATATATTTTGTGGTGTTCATTTCTGTTCATGTTTTTTGGGCAGCATAATGTAAGGGTGATTCATTATGCTATCAAGTGTTCTGATAGCATAATGAAGAAAAATTAATAAATTATTGAAAAGAAAACCAAGAAATGATATCATAGAAAGCACCCATGCAGAACCTCATGACTACATGTCCAGATCAATAAATCTCAATAAGTCATAAAATCTTTTTATAAGGTCAAATGTAATATTCATGAATTAATAATTCATGATATTGTCATTTTTTTTACTTTGAAAAATATATTTTAAAACATCTTTTAAAATGAATGATTAAGATGTGCATTCAAAATGTAAAGAAAATCTGTTATCACTTTTTACTTGATGGTTACACCACATGACATTTTTAGAGACAATTTTAAAAATAGCCAAAGTTTTCAAATCAATATGTATACAAAGTTTAGAGTTTATTTCCAAAAACTTGGCATGTGTGTTTTCAACTAGATTTTTGTCCTCAGTTCATTTACGTCAAATTTTTAATACCACACTAGATAAATTTGACAAATACAGTTTGCCTAAGCAGAAAGGAAACTAAAGGAAAGAGCATTAATATTACATGCTATTATTTTTGAATGTGATAAGAGAGAATACAACCTCAAATGCTGCCATTGAGTTCATCATAACCTAAAAGAGCATTCAGTTCGATAGAGGTCATCTCATGATGTCATCATAACAACAGTCCGCTCTACTATAAATCTGCTTCTGCTGACACAGACCTCGTTCCTCAACGGGACATCACTCCTCTATTCCACCAATGTGATCAAATTAGTGTAGCCATCTTTATTTAATCAGACCAAGGAAATGTTCATTAATAATTCAACCGCATACAACTTTGACCTCACCTTGGCAAGCACAGGCTTAAAAAAACTCTGATGAACTCCAAGCAAGACCACCAACCTGGAATATTGTTATCACTTTAGTCCGTGATAACAAGGCACTTAAAACATCTACTTTAATACAGCACAGCTGGCCATAAATTAGATCAAGAGGTTGTCGATGTTAAAAGCGCTGGTTTGCATTAGTGTGAGAACAGGCGATGTGGGGGGGTCTCGGAGGAGCAGTATGGCCTGTATTCCCTTGGTAAACAAATAGCATTAGATTGAGCCCCCTCGAACCCATCTGGTCATGATTACAGTGGTCATGCAATACTACTGAGCAAAGAGTAAACAGAGCAAGGGAAAGTGATGTAATCACACCATTCACCGTTCTACAGTTCCTGTAGCGGGAGAATTACTTATGTAAGGTGCTATATTTGGAGCAGGTATTGCTTACCAATAATATTCTTGATTGTGATAGTTACAGTTCACATATATTTTGATAGGTAGGTTGCATCATGCATGAGTTCATACAATACTTCAAGTCTGAGATGCTTTTCATTAGCAGGAAAGGGTGTTACTGACCTCAGCTATGGGTAAATTTCATGACTCTGCTGTCAGGCACTTCATTAAAGGGACAGTTCACCCAAAAATGAAAACCTTGTCATTCCTCACCCGCACGTCGTTTCAAATCTGTATTATGTTGTTTAAAAATTACTATATGGCTGGCTTAAAACGAACACAAAATCAGACACAATTACTAGAGGCAATAATCTATAATAAACTATAATAATCAAAATGTGAACATTTATTAATAAAAAAATTAATAAATGTTTATTGTTTAATTTTTATTCATTAAACGTATTAATAAATGTTCATTTATTAAACATTTTAATAAATGTTAATTTCCAACACATTTAAGGTTCATTTTAGGCAAGCAATAAGCAATTGAGTTAAATAAAACTACCCAGCAGGTTGGGTGAACATTTAACCCAACTGCTGGGCTAAAACAACCCAATTGCTGGGTTTTGTTTGTTTGTTTATTTGTTTTTAACCCAGCATTTTTTAGAGTGTACCATTCAAAATTTTGGGGTTGGTACAATTTTTCAAAAAAGACTTATGCTCACTAAGGTTGCATTTATTTGATCAAAAATACAGTTTTCTATTTGGCAAAGTTCCAGAAGCAATTACTCCAGTCTTCAGTGTCACATGATCCTCTACAAATCCTATTATTGTGTGCAATATTCACGTATTCCGAAATCATATCCATGAGAAACAGGCCAATATTACCTTTTTGGTAACACTGTACAATAAGGTTCACTGGTTAACATTAGTTAATGTACAAACCCGATTCCAAAAAAGTTGAAACACTGTACAAATTGTGAATAAAAACAGAAGGCAATGATGTGGAAGTTTCAAGTTTCAATATTTTATTCAGAATACAACATAGATGACATATCAAATGTTTAAACTGAGAAAATGTATCATTTTAAGGGAAAAATAAGTTGATTTTAAATTTCATGGCATCAACATCTCAAAAAAGTTGGTACAAGGCCATGTTTACCACTGTGTGGCATCCCTTCTTCTTTTTATAACAGTCTGCAAACATCTGGGGACTGAGGAGACAAGTTGCTCAAGTTTAAGAAAAGGAATGTTGTCCCATTCTTGTCTAATACAGGCTTCTAGTTGCTCAACTGTCTTAGGTCTTCTTTGTCGCATCTTCCTCTTTATGATTCGGCAAATGTTTTCTATGGGTGAAAGATCTGGACTGCAGGCTGGCCATTTCAGTACCCGGATTCTTCTTCTACGCAGCCATGATGTTGTAATTGATGCAGTATGTGGTCTGGCATTGTCATGTTGGAAAATGCAAGGTCTTCCCTGAAAGAGACGACGTCTGGATGGGAGCATATGTTGTTCTAGAACTTGGATATACCTTTCAGCATTGATGGTGCCTTTCCAAATGTGTAAGCTGCCCATGCCACACGCACTCATGCAACCACATACCATCATAGATGCAGGGTTCTGAACTGAGCGCTGATAACAACTTGGGTTGTTCCTTGTCCTCTTTAGTCCGGATGACATGGCGTCCACTGACACTGCCACTCTGAGAGGCTCTTTTTATACCCAATCATGTTGCCAATTGACCTAATAAGTTGCAAATTGGTCCTCCAGCTGTTTGCACCTTATATGCAAATTCAATTTTTCCAGCCTCTTATTGCTACCTGTCCCAACTTTTTTGGAATGTGTAGCTCTCATGAAATCCTAAATGAGTCAATATTTGGCATAACATTTCAAAATGTCTCACTTTCAACATTTGATATGTTATCTATATTCTGTTGTGAATAAAATATAAGTTTATGAGATTTGTACATTTTTGCATTCCTTTTTTATTCACAATTTGTACAGTGTCCCAATTTTTTTGGAATCAGGTTTGTATTAAGTAACATGAACTAACCATGAGCAACATTTGTTACTGTATTTGTTAATCTTTGCTAACGTTAGTTAATAAAAATACAGCTGTTCATAGTCTGTTCATGTTAGTTCACAGTGCATTAACTAATGTTAACAAATACAACTCTTGATTTTAATAATGTATTAGTAAATTAATAAATGCGGTAACACTTTAGTATAGTGAACACATTCACTATTAACCATGACTTTTCCCTCAATAAACTCCTAATTTACTGCTTATTAATGGTTAGTAAGGTAGTTGTTAAGTTAGGTATTGGGTAGGATTAAGAATGCAGAACATGCAGAATAGGGCATTAATATGTGCTTAATGAGTAGTAATAAACAGTCAATATTCTAGTAATATGCATGCTAATAAGAAACTAGTTAAAAGACCCTAAAATAAAGTGTTACCATAAACGCTGTAGAAGTGCAGTTCATTATTAGTTCATGTTAACTAATGTAGTTAACTGATGTTAACTAATGAACCTTTTTGTAAAGTGTTACCAACTTTTCTTTCTGTGTGATATGGGCACATTCCTATTTAGCGCACTGCGATTAGTAACAGGAGAAACATGATAACCAGTGTTTTTGGCATCATTCACATCAAACCAGGAAAGATGAATCTCGTTGCTTCATATTTGAATATGCATGAAAGTGAATGAGATTTTAAAGTAGCAGTGAGAAAAAAACTATCAGGCCATTTGCACTATACTTTGTGCGAATAGTGGCATACTATTTGATACTATTTGCACATCAGAGTATTGTACACTGTAAAAAATTAAAGTTAAGAGCTTAAGGCAAGCAGCTGGAGATTTGTTTTTTAGTTTTCTCAACTTGTTGTTTAATAACAATTTACAACAAGTTGAGAAAACTCAAATCTCCTGCAGCAGGTTGCCTTAAACTTTTTAGTTTTCTCAACTTTTGATAATTTACAGTGTAGTATACAGTATGCAACAACAACATATTCAGAATAATAAAAGCAAAGAGAGAAGAATAGGACAATAAAAAGTCAGATTTGAACTCGGTCGGTTGCGTCATGATCTAAATCCACTGTTCTAACTCTCCACGCCACTGTCACAGCTACCAGTGTGATTTCTTTTGGAATATTGTCTGGATCAACCAGAAGATGGTGGGTGGAGCTAGTGTAAATAGTCTTTGCCAACAATACAGGCTATTTGCAAAAAAAATATATTTTGACTTTTTCAGGAACCTTGGAATATAGCACATAAGTCATAACAGTACTACTTTTATGGTGGTTTATGTCATTTTTGAAGCTTGAAAGTACCAGGACAGCATCCATTTTGACTGGAAAAGAACAACATGACCAATTTTCCTAATATCATCTTTTGTGGTTTAAAAAAGAAAGAAAATCACCCATTTAAAAAGCAACCCTCGATCCAACTCTGTCCACGCTACTGTGCTAAAACCCTCCACTCACCTTTACATTGCATCTTGCAACCTGTACAAGCCACTTTAGTTCCCGGGTGTGACCTGTAGCTGCAGCATCATGGACAGGCGTGGCTCCATTTAGGGCCCTCGTGTCAGCCTCCAGCCCAGCTTCTGTCACCAGAAAGCAAAGGCAGTCCAGCTGACCACAGCGTGCAGCATGGTGCACCAGTCCCGCCCCCTGTGCATCCGCAATGGTGCTGTTCAGACATCCAGTTTCGGCAAGCTCCCTGAGGCCCCTTAGGTCTCCCTCACGGGCTGCGGCGATGGCCTTTTGGAGCACCATGTCAACCCTGCCTCTCTGCACCTGCGCAGGCTGCCTTTGACTGGATTCTGAGGCTGCCTAAGGCAACTCAACCTGCCCCCACGGCACACATGCACACACACAAGGGAAGCCGACACCTAACCGTCTGCCAGCTGGCGGGGTTGGGTGAGCGGAGGAGAGGAGCAGGTCTGGCCCGGTGAGCTGTAAAGGTAATGAAAGACGTCACAACGCACCGGTGCTCATCATGGCCCAGCCGTTGCCTTTGTGCTCGCTTACCAACCTGCAAAAGGTTGCCCTCTCTTCTGGCAGCAGACAAAAGAGTAATGAGAGAACTGGCCTCTGAAGACCTACTAAAACGTGTGTGACTGGTGTGCACGCATGTGGCATGTGATTAGAGATTACAGTGAGCCTCATTTTCACATGTTAAAAATTCATTTCTGTCTGAATGGTCAAGAGTGTGTCTGGAAAGACAACAAGGGATTAGAATGGGGCAGTTTGGTTAGAGCATATGAACTTTAATGATTCAGTGTCAGGTGAGATCAGATCAGCACTGAGACGTTAAAGAGAGTCCATTTAGCTCATTTAATAATGCTGTTGCAGCTTTGTTGTACTGGTAACAGATATCTGCGTCTCATTCTGAACGTGCACGCTCCGTCACATCACAATGTAACTAAGTGCAGCCACCAAGTTATAATGAACAGGTCTTTGTCTGTCCCTTAAAAAAGGGGTATGAACATCTACAACATACATCCATTACATAATTGAAACAGTTTTGTACATCAATCTTTTTACACATCATTCTGAAACCGTAAAAAAAAAAAAAAAAAAAAAATCATCACAGTGTATTACATGTAAAATTAGGAGGGGCAAACTGACCCCTAGATATCTAAACCAAATACTTAAAACTGTTTGGAACTATTCCTTGGCAAAACAGGGAAAAATATACATTATATAGTGTCAAACATGTAACGCACTTAATAGAAACTTCTTGTATAAAAATCAATATCCCATTTGCAATTGTGCTGATAGTGCTTAACTATATATCATTATAACTATATCAACTATATCATATATAAAGATAAAAAATTAGATAAAGATAAAAGAAGGGATTGTTTGATCTATATTTAGATATATTCTAACTGCATTCTAATAAGCTTCAACAAAAAGTGAATTGTGTGGACACTCAAGGTGTGTTTTTGTTTGCTTTAATAGTATCGTAGATGATACATATAGCACACCCCTATATGCAAGCTGTTTAAAATGTAAAAACTATTTATCAGTTTATCATTTATTACAGTAAATTCCCTGCAGTTCCATAAATCAGATTTAAATATAATATTCTGTTAAATAATTAGTTTTTAGATCTGTATAGTGCAACCTTATGATGACCCTGAAAACCTTAAGCCTATACTCATCATGACATTATCGAAGTTATGTGCAAAGCGACATAGCTGTAGATTAAATAAACAACTCAGTAAAATTGTTTTTGGTTATATATTGGCATGTGCAACATTCACACCTCAGGGAACAAATGGTGCTAGTTCATTCGCTCCAGTTGCTCTACAGTGTCTCTCAGATCCTCCACGACAATGTCCACATCTTCACGGGAGGTACTTCTACCCACACTAATCCTCAGAGCATTGGTAGCCACATCATATGGAATCCCACAGCTTAGAAGAATATGGGAAGGTCTAAGGAATTGAGAGCACAACAAAATTTTTATAAAAAGGATTAAGCAAAATATTGTTAAAAATATTCTGAAAAGAATGAAGACAACAAGGTTTATTCAGACTCCATCCGTTTTGCTCCATCTAGCACACAGCTGAGTGCATCTAGTGAACCTTTGTTTTTGTGCGCTCTAATCACTTAAACATTTAAACATGCACCCTTTGACTAACCATCATTATACTTTTTTTAAATTATTTTAAGAAAACCTTTAACAATGAAAGTATGAAACTTGCTTTGAAGATTTGCTTTAAATGTAGTAATGTGTAGAACTACACTATACTAGCCTAACAGATTAAAGGAAGTCTACACCAAGAAAGATAAATAACATGATAATTTAACCATAAAGTTTGAAAAATCACTTTGGGTGTGTTCACACTTGTAGTTCGCTTCTCTTGATTCTTTTCGCTTAGCGTTCACACTGTCATTGTTTTAATTTTGAACCTAAACAGGTATGCTTGAGCATTCTGCACTTTTTAGGGTAGTAACTTGTGACACCATGTCCTTTTTTTGGTTTGTTTACATGTCTTTGGTCTGTGTTACGTTCGTATTTCTTTCAAACCACACCAGAGTTCATTTAGAAAGCGGACCAAGCACCAGGGTTCGTTTTAATCGAACCAAACATCCCAAGTGTGAACACAACATTTAACTCTAAGACAATGGTGAAGTTCACACCATAATTACAATAATAACGGTACAGTGAAAAGATGGATTCACTTTCAGAACTACTTTTTTCCAGCTGATGAATGATGAAAACATTGAGAGCCAATGAAAATCCATCTGACTTGCAGGATAGTTGTGTGCTGAAATTATGTTCACAGAACTTAACTGAAGAGTGTGTTTAGAATAATGGTGTGTGGACGCTAATATAGTTATCATTATAGTTTCCTTTCAGTCAGTTGCGTTCGACGTTACGTCAGAACTGAACTGAGGAATTGGAATCCCATTTCGTTAGTTCAGTTCTGACGTATCATCAAATGTGACTGACTGAAAGGGAACGAGGGTTACAATAGTATCAGTGACGATATCGTTCTAGCTTGTTAAAGGATTAGTCCACTTTTAAATAAAATTTTCCTGATAATTTACTCACCCCGATGTCATCCAAGATGTTCATGTCTTTCTTTCATCAGTCGAAAAGAAATTAAGGTTTTTGATGAAAACATTCCAGGATTATTCTCCTTATAGTGGACTTCAATGGTCTCCAAACGGTTGAAGGACCACTTGGAGGCCATTGAATGCGGAAAGCGGAAGTACGTGCATGGCACGTACATATTTTGTGTTTATAAAGCATATGCAGTTGAATTTTTTTCAAAAATGAGCGATCGTTTCACTAGATAAGAGCCTTATTTCTCGTCTGGTATCGTTGAAAACCCTTTGAAGTTGCACTGAAACTGTAATTTTGACCTTCAACCGTTTGGAGGCCACTGAAGTCCACTATAAGGAGAATAATCCTGGAATGTTTTCATCAAAAACCTTCATTTCTTTTCGACTGACGAAAGAAAGACATGAACATCTTGGATGACATGGGGGTGAGTAAATTATCAGGAAAAGTTTATTTAAAAGTGGACTAATTCTTTAACCATAAGAAGCTGAAAACCAAGTTTATCGTTGGTTATATCTTGTAATATACAATTTAAAAGACTTTAATTTTTCATGGTTAAGCTATATTTTAGGATTTAAAAGCATATACGTAAAGAAAATAAAAATAATTATAATTTAGGCATGATTTGACAACACTAGTGAAAATTCACAACTGTCCTTATATATAAAACAACTGATATTGACCCAAAACATTTTCATTGTAAATACAGATGACTTACTGATCTCCTCTGTCTGAGTGGCAGGCAGCACCCACACTGGCCAACAACCTCCTACAGGTGGACAGCACTCTACGCCCTACAGCAGGGGGGAAGAGTCTTATCAATTATTCACAAGAGCTCTTGTGTTTTACAAATCTGCAGGGTCAAGATCTGACCTACTTCTGACCAATACATGTGTGGAAAAAAAACTTCACTGATGTTGTTACGATAAATGGAGGCACTGGAGAAGCATCATAGTTAATCAAGCTTGACTATTAGGGCTGTGTATTGCCAAGAATCTGGTGATACGGTACAGGTGTTACAATACGATATATTGTGATATATTGCGATACTGTAAGAAAGGTGATATATTGTGATATTTAGAAAGAGGATACAATTTTAGAAAAAAAAACTGAAAAAATACACCACCATATGCATAAAACCTGAAAAAAAACTTTATTTTATTTAATTAAGACAGTATCCTTTTTATTTATATCACTAATCACTTTTTTGTGCAATCCAAGTAAAGGGAAAAAAGTGAAGTGTTATTTAGGTGTATATGTTTTAAAGGTTCACAGTATAGCAGATTTTAATCTCTAAAGTATTTAACGACAGAAAGTCATAGTCCATTCCATGACTGCATGACTGTTTTTTCATATTTAATACTGTAAAGCTGCTTGCTTTAAAGCAATCTATTATATAAAGTGCTATTTAAATAAACGTGCCTTCACTGAAGTGCTGAACAGAGCTGGTGCAAATATATCCACATCATTATGATCAGATGCTTTCTTTCTGCTGCCACCGCTGTCACTTTTGTTGTGTGTTTATTTTGTTATTGAGAGGAAAACGTGCAGTACATAGTACATATTCTATCGAAACGCATCTCAGATGGCGTCGGGATGTTAAGTGAGCTCGTTCCCAAGTTTTGATTTTGAAATGGCCGATTAAAACCGAACACAAAGCCACGAATCTTCGATGTAAATAAATAAATATTGATACGCTGTTTTTGAGAATCGATACAGTATCGCCAAACATAATATTGCGATATTCATGTGTATCGATATTTTCTTACACCCCTATTGACTATATCATGTCTCTGATGAATCTTTAATGTATATTTGTGCACTATAAATGAAGGTGACATTGTGAATCTATATCAGGATGTACAATCCTACTCCATTCATATACTATGAAAGACAAATTATGAGGCTAGAAAAAGGCCATCCACTCACCTTGAAGTCCTCTTCCCAAAATGGAAAAATTGCATGTGTTAGGCAAAATGTCTGAGCCAGAAAAATGGCTATTAAAATGAATCTTATCTTTTCCAAAGACAGCCTGAAAAATAAAATACAATAAATATAAGAAAAAAATAAATATTAAATATATTATTACTTTCTATTACTATTATATATATATATATATATGTGTACACACACATATTGTATATTTAGATGTGATTAATCGCGATTAATCTATTTGATATATATACATACATACACACACACACACACACACACACACACACACATATACACATATACATATATATATATATATATATACATATATACATACATATATATATGCATATATACATACATATATACATACATATATATACACATATATACATACATATATATATATATATATATATATACATATATACATATATATACATACACATATATATATATATAATGTTAGTGCTGTCAAACTGATTAATTGCGATATATAAATTAATGTTAGATACAATTAATCAATTTGACAGCACTAATATATTTATATTAAAATGTCATATATTAAAATATATTTATATATTAGTGCTGTCAAATTGAGTAATCGCATCTAACAAAAGTTTGTAAATATACAGTGTGTGTGTGTGTATATACATATATATTTTTTTTTTCTTCTTTTTTTCTAGTGGGTGCAGGACACTATAGTTAATTTATGTAATTGAGAATAGCAAAATAAAGTAAACTGTGACATATTATACCCAAAAATAAAATCAAATAAATCTTTATACAGTGGACTACCAGTAAAATTTATACAAATTTGGAACCAAAAATTATTCAGACACTTTGACCTGACCATGTTTTGCTTAAGTGTTATCTGACATAATTAAGTTTAACACAGTTTAACTCTGAGATCTTGTCATATTTTATTACCATTTTTAAAACTATAGTGAATAAACTGGTGTCTGAATAAATTTTGGTTTGACTGTATATTTGTGTACACACTAAACTAGCCCGTTTCTATGGAAGCCCGTTTCCGCCACAAAAAAAAAAAAAAAAACTTCACTTTAAAAAAAAAGCCACTAAAAAAAAAAAAAAAAAAAAAAAGATTAATTGCGACTTTTTATCTCAGAATTGTGAGTTATAAAGTCAGAATTCTGACATATAAAGTCGCAATTGCGTGATAAAAAGTCAGAATTCTGAGATATAATGTCGCAATTGCGTGATAAAAAGTCAGAATTCTGAGATATAAAGTCGCAATTGCGAGTTATAAAGTCAGAATTCTGACATATAAAGTCGCAATTGCGTGATAAAAAGTCAGAATTCTGAGATATAAAGTCGCAATTGCGTGATAAAAAGTCAGAATTCTGAGATATAGTCGCAATTGTGAGTTATAAAGTCAGAATTCTGACATATAGTCGCAATTGCGTGATATAAAGTCAGAATTCTGAGATATAATGTCGCAATTGCATGATAAAAAGTCAGAATTCTGAGATATAAAGTCGCAATTGTGAGTTATAAAGTCAGAATTCTGAGATATAAAGTCGCAATTGCATGATAAAAAGTCAGAACTCTGAGATATAGTCGCAATTGTGAGTTATAAAGTCAGAATTCTGACATATAGTCGCAATTGCGTGATATAAAGTCAGAATTCTGAGATATAATGTCGCAATTGCGTGATAAAAAGTCAGAATTCTGAGATATAAAGTCGCAATTGCGAGTTATAAAGTCAGAATTCTGAGATATAAAGTCGGAATTGCGAGTTATAAAGTCAGAATTCTGACATATAAAGTCGCAATTGCGAGTTATAAAGTCCGAATTCTGAGATATAAAGTCGCAATTGCGAGTTATAAAGTCCGAATTCTGAGATATAAAGTCGCAATTGCGTGATATTAAGTCCGAATTCTGAGATATAAAGTCGCAATTGCGAGTTATAAAGTCCGAATTCTGAGATATAAAGTCGCAATTGCGTGATATAAGTCAGAATTCTGAGATATAAAGTCGCAATTGCGAGTTATAAAGTCCGAATTCTGAGATATAAAGTCGCAATTGCGAGTTATAAAGTCAGAATTCTGAGATATAAAGTCGCAAATGCGTGATATAAAGTCAGAATTCTGAGATATAAAGTCGCAATTGCGAGTTATAAAGTCAGAATTCTGAGATATAGTCGCAATTGTGTGATATAAAGTCAGAATTCTGAGATATAAAGTCGCAATTGCGAGTTATAAAGTCAGAATTCTGAGATATAAAGTCGCAATTGCGTGATATAAAGTCAGAATTCTGAGATATAAAGTCGCAATTGCGAGTTATAAAGTCAGAATTCTGAGATATAAAGTCGCAATTGCGTGATATAAAGTCAGAATTCTGAGATATAAAGTCGCAATTGCGAATTATAAAGTCAGAATTCTGAGATATAAAGTCGCAATTGCGTGATATAAAGTCAGAATTCTGAGATATAAAGTCGCAATTGCGAGTTATAAAGTCAGAATTCTGAGATATAAAGTCGCAATTGCGTGATATAAAGTCAGAATTCTGAGATATAAAGTCGCAATTGCGAGTTATAAAGTCAGAATTCTGAGATATAAAGTCGCAATTGCCAGATATAAAGTCAGAATTCTGAGATATAAAGTCGCAATTGCGAGTTATAAAGTCAGAATTCTGAGATATAAAGTCGCAATTGCCAGATATAAAGTCAGAATTCTGAGATATAAAGTCGCAATTGCGAGTTATAAAGTCAGAATTCTGAGATATAAAGTCGCAATTGCGAGTTATAAAGTCAGAATTCTGAGATATAAAGTCGCAATTGCGAGTTATAAAGTCAGAATTCTGAGATATAAAGTCGCAATTGCGAGTTATAAAGTCCGAATTCTGAGATATAAAGTCGCAATTGCGAGTTATAAAGTCCGAATTCTGAGATATAAAGTCGCAATTGCGAGTTATAAAGTCCGAATTCTGAGATATAAAGTCGCAATTGCGAGTTATAAAGTCAGAATTCTGAGATATAAAGTCGCAATTGCGTGATATAAAGTCAGAATTCTGAGTGTGGCGAGGGGGGCGTGGTTTAGCGGGGTCTGCGGCAGGAGGGAGTGTCTGGGGATGTGCGGTGATTGAACGGGTTGAATGTAAATCACGAACACCTGTTTCTCGTTCCAGTAACTGGCGTGGAGACAGGATAAAACGCCAGGAGAAGCAGGAGCGTGTGAGAGAGAGAGGGACTGCTGACAGTCGGACTAAGTGAGCTGTGCTCGTGTCGTGGAGTGAAGCCCGTCCCTGGATGTGGAATTATTGAGTGTGCGTTGCACCGTCTTTTTGTTTATGTGTTGGATATTTTTTCTCTGGTGAGAATAAAGACTGTCAGCAGCCCTAAAGCCGATTCCTGTCCTCTTCCTTCCCATTACACAAAGAACCTTCGTTACACTGGTGCCGAAACCCGGGAAGGAAGACGGAAGCCGCCGCCATGCAGGCATCCCCCGCCGCTGGAAAGCCGTTTGCGGACATCATTGCATCCCTCGCGGTCCTGCATCAAGAACAACATCGGGCCCTGATGGATCTTCGGAGTGACCAGGAACGCCGCTTCGAGGCGATCATCCAGGGCCAGCACGAGGACCGTGAGAGGTTCCCGGAGCTGGATAGACCGGGAGGTTCCCTGGGCGTCCTGCGCGGCAGGTGCTGGGCGCTTCCAGGTGCCAGTGCAGTAGATGGGCCCGCTAGTTGTCCGGGAGGCCTTCCTGGACCTGTTCGAAAAGGCTGCTGAGGTCTCAGGTTGGCCCCGGGACCAGTGGCCCATGCGGCTCGTCCCGCTGCTTTCGGGCGAGTCGCAGGTGGCAGCACAGCAGCTGCCCGTCCAGAACCTCCTGGTCTTCAACGACCTCAAGAGGGCCATCCTGCAGCGGGTCGGCCGCTCCCCGAGCAGCACCGTCAGCGCTTCCGGTCTCTGGAGCTGGGGGAGGCGGGCCGACCCTTCGTGTTGGCCCAACAGCTCCGGGACTCGTGCCGCAAATGGCTGATGGCCGACGGAGGCGACGCGGAGCAAATGATCGATCGCGTGGTGCTGGAACAGTTCACCACTCGGCTCCCAAAGAAGACCGCCGAGTGGGTCCAGTGCCACCGGCCCACGTCGCTGGATTCGGCCATCCAATTGGCGGAGGACCACTTGGTGGCGTGCCCAGGGGTCGGCGAATCCCTGCCATCTGTCTCTCTCTCTCCCTCTCTTCTTCCCCTCTCTCTCTCTAAACCTGTCCCTCTACCTAGGTCCCGTCCGCCCGGCCCGCCTCGTGTTCCGCCCCGAGGGCGGGGTGGAACGGATTCTCGACAGTTCGTGGCGCCAAGAGCCCCGCCCAGGGGGGCGGGACTGGCCACCGCCGGGCTGGACCCCGCGCCTGCTTCTCCCCTCTCTCCACGCCAATCATTCGGCCCGTTCTCCGCCACTGGAGCGGCGGGCAGGTCTGGGCCGGCCTGTTGGCGTTGCGGGGACCCGGATCACTTCATAGACCGGTGTCCAGTGATGGAGGTGGGGACATTGATCCGGGTCCCGGACGACCTGCAGGTCGCCCCCGGTCAGGCTGGTCAGTACCAGATACCAGTGAGTATCAAGGGGGGTACATATCAGGCTTTGGTGGACTCGGGTTGTAACCAAACCTCCGTGCATCAAAGCCTGATTTCATCCGGGGCATTGGATACAGGCCGCGTGGTTAAGGGTACGGTGTGTGCACGGGGATATCGCGAGTTATCCGTTGGTGTCAGTCGGGATTCTATTTAGGGGTCAAAAGCATAGTGTGGAGGTGGCAGTTAATCCGCACCTCCGGCACCCGTTAATTTTGGGGACGAATTGGCCCGCATTTAATAAATTATTGGGGCATTTATGCTCGGGTGCCTCTTGGAGTAAGTGTACGCGGGGAAGGGAAGTGCGAGTGCAGGCGGGGAGACTGACCGGGGACCAGTGGTGACTGCCTCAGGGGAACCGAGCGGGATCGGGAGACTGATTCTCTCGGACCGTGATGATTTTCCCCTGGAGCAGTCTCACGATGAGACGCTGAAAAATGCGTTTGAGAGGGTCAGTACGATTGACGGTCAGCCTCTCCAGCCTGGACGACCACTAACTTATCCCTATTTTGCGATTATTAAAGATAGGTTGTATCGAGTGACCCAAGACACTCAATCAAAGGAAGATACAACCCAGTTGTTAGTACCAAAGAGCCGCAGGGAAATGCTTTTCCATGCGGCTCACTCCAACCCAATGGCTGGACACTTAGGACAAACAGCGACACTAAATCGCCTCATGACCCGATTCTTTTGGCCGGGCATTCACGAGAACGTGCGCAGGTGGTGCGCGTCTTGTCGTGAATGTCAGCTGGTAAATCCTCCGGCCACTCCAAAAGCGCCTTTGCGCCCCCTTCCATTAATGCAGGTCCCCTTCGAACGAATTGGCATGGACCTCATCGGGCCATTAGAGCGATCAGCGAGAGGGCATCGTTTTGCATTGGTCATTGTGGATTATGCAACACGATATCCAGAAGCAGTGGCTCTCCGCAACATTTCCGCTAAGAGTGTTGCGGACGCCCTCTTCAGTTTAATCTCCCGAGTGGGGATTCCGAAAGAAATCCTCACTGATCAAGGCACGGCGTTTATGTCACGTACGCTACGCGAACTGTACGAATTGTTGGGCATTAACTCGATTCGAACCAGCGTCTTTCACCCACAAACGGACGGGCTGGTCGAACGTTTTAATCGCACGCTTAAATCCATGATTCGTAAGTTCGTTCAAGAAGACGCCAAAAATTGGGATAAATGGTTGGAACCCCTGTTGTTCGCTGTGCGAGAGGTCCCGCAAGCCTCCACGGGGTTTTCCCCCTTCGAGCTTCTCTTTGGGCGCCACCCCCGCGGGGTGTTGGATGTCCTAAGAGAATCTTGGGAAGGACGGACCGTCTCAATCAAAAAATGAAATTCAGTATGTGCTGGACTTGAGAACAAAACTCCACACTTTGGGGCGGCTATCTATGGAGAATTTGTTACAAGCCCAGGACAGACAGTGCCGGTTGTATAACAGGGGAACTAATCTGCGTAAATTTGCACCGGGAGAGAAAGTGCTCGTATTACTCCCCACATCAAGCTCAAAATTACTGGCGAAGTGGCAAGGACCATTTGAGGTCACACGGCGAGTTGGTGATCTCGATTATGAAGTAATACGGTCCGATAGGAGAGGGGCACGTCAAATTTATCACCTCAACCTCCTGAAAAAAGTGGAGTGAGGCGGAATCAGTGATGCTGGCGACGGTGATTAGCGGGGAGGATGATCTCGGGCCAGAGGCGAATGTAAAAAAACAATCCCTCGCTCTGGCCCCGGGGGGGAGATCACCTTTCGCCCTCACAGCTCACTGATGTTTCCAAATTACAGGCTGAATTTGCCGACGTGTTCTCTCCCCTACCGGGCCGTACTGACCTCATTCAGCACCACATCGAGACAGAGCCGGGCGTGGTGATTCGCAGCCGGCCGTATAGGTTACCTGAACACAAAAAAAAAGTGGTTCAGGCAGAATTAGAGGCAATGCTTGAAATGGGGGTAATAGAGGAATCCAGCAGTAACTGGGCGAGCCCGATAGGTTTTGGTCCCCAAAACAGACGGCTCAGTACGGTTCTGTGTGGATTATCGCAAGGTGAATGCAGTGTCGAAATTCGACGCGTATCCAATGCCGCGTGTGGACGAATTGCTTGACCGGCTCGGTACAGCTCGCTTTTATTCGACACTGGACTTAACAAAAGGGTATTGGCAGATCCCCTTGTCTCCATTATCCAAAGAAAAGACCGCTTTCACGACGCCGTTTGGATTACACCAATTCGTGACCCTTCCGTTCGGGCTGTTCGGGGCACCGGCTACCTTTCAGCGACTCATGGACAAGATCTTACGGCCCCATGCTGCGTATGCGGCTGCCTATCTGGATGACATTATTATTTTTAGTAATGATTGGCAGCGGCATATGCAGCATTTGAGGGCTGTCCTGAGATCGCTGAGAGGGGGGGCTGGGCTCACGGCCAACCCGAAGAAGTGCGCAATTGGGCGCGTGGAAGTAAGGTATCTGGGCTTCCACTTGGGATATGGACAGGTGCGTCCCCAAATTGATAAGACAGCAGCGGTTGCAACCTGTCCGCGTCCCAAGACCAAAAAGGAGGTAAGACAGTTCCTCGGGCTGGCGGGATATTACAGAAGGTTTGTTCCTAATTATTCGGACCTCACCAGCCCGTTGACTGATCTGACTAAAAAGGATGCACCAGATACGGTCCAGTGGACGGAGCTGTGCCAGCAGGCCTTCACCCAGGTGAAGGCTGCTTTATGTGGCGGGCCGTTACTTCATTCCCCTGATTTCTCTCTCCCCTTTTTGTTGCAGACAGACGCGTCGGACAGAGGGGCTGGGTGCGGTCCTGTCCCAGGAGATAGAGGGTGAGGAGGCGGCCGGTGCTGTACATTAGCCGCAAGCTCTCTAAGAGAGAGGCTAAGTACAGCACCGTGGAGAAAGAGTGTTTAGCCATCAGGTGGGCCGTCCTCACCCTCCGCTATTATCTCCTGGGGCGGGAATTCACCCTCTGTTCGGACCATGCCCCTCTGCAGTGGCTCCACCGCATGAAGGACACCAACGCGCGGATCACTCGTTGGTATCTTGCTTTACAGCCTTTTAAATTCAAAGTGATCCACAGGCCGGGTGTTCAGATGGCTGTGGCCGACTTCCTCTCCAGAAATGGGGGGGGGGGGCTGCAGGCCGGACGGCTCCCCGGCCTGAGTCGGGCGGTGGGGGTATGTGGCGAGGGGGGCGTGGTTTAGCGGGGTCTGCGGCAGGAGGGAGTGTCTGGGGATGTGCGGTGATTGAACGGGTTGAATGTAAATCACGAACACCTGTTTCTCGTTCCAGTAACTGGCGTGGAGACAGGATAAAACGCCAGGAGAAGCAGGAGCGTGTGAGAGAGAGAGGGACTGCTGACAGTCGGACTAAGTGAGCTGTGCTCGTGTCGTGGAGTGAAGCCCGTCCCTGGATGTGGAATTATTGAGTGTGCGTTGCACCGTCTTTTTGTTTATGTGTTGGATATTTTTTCTCTGGTGAGAATAAAGACTGTCAGCAGCCCTAAAGCCGATTCCTGTCCTCTTCCTTCCCATTACACAAAGAACCTTCGTTACACTGAGATATAAAGTCGCAATTGCGAGTTATAAAGTCAGAATTCTGAGATATAGTCGCAATTGCGAGTTATAAAGTCAGAATTCTGAGATATAAATTCACAATTGCGTGATATAAAGTCAGAATTCTGAGATATAAAGTCGCAATTGCGAGTTATAAAGTCAGAATTCTGAGATATAAAGTCGCAATTGCGAGTTATAAAGTCAGAATTCTGAGATATAAAGTCGCAATTGCGAGTTATAAAGTCAGAATTCTGAGATATAAATTCGCAATTGCGTGATATAAAGTCAGAATTCTGAGATATAAAGTCGCAATTGCGAGTTATAGTCAGAATTCTGAGATATAAAGTCGCAATTGCGAGTTATAAAGTCAGAATTCTGAGATATAAAGTCGCAATTGCGTGATATAAAGTCAGAATTCTGAGATATAAAGTCGCAATTGCGAGTTATAAAGTCAGAATTCTGAGATATAAAGTCGCAATTGCGTGATATAAAGTCAGAATTCTGAGATATAAAGTCGCAATTGCGAGTTATAAAGTCAGAATTCTGAGATATAGTCGCAATTGCGTGATATAAAGTCAGAATTCTGAGATATAAAGTCGCAATTGCGAGTTATAAAGTCAGAATTCTGAGATATAGTCGAAATTGCGTGATATAAAGTCAGAATTCTGAGATATAAAGTCGCAATTGTGAGTTATAAAGTCAGAATTCTGAGATATAAAGTCGCATTTGCGAGTTATAAAGTCAGAATTCTGAGATATAAAGTCGCAATTGCGAGTTATAAAGTCAGAATTCTGAGATATAAAGTCGCAATTGCGAGTTATAAAGTCCGAATTCTGAGATATAAAGTCGCAATTGCGAGTTATAAAGTCCGAATTCTGAGATATAAAGTCGCAATTGCGAGTTATAAAGTCCGAATTCTGAGATATAAAGTCGCAATTGCGTGATATAAAGTCAGAATTCTGAGATATAAAGTCGCAATTGCGAGTTATAAAGTCAGAATTCTGAGATATAAAGTCGCAATTGCGAGTTATAAAGTCACAATTCTGAGATATAAAGTCGCAATTGCGAGTTATAAAGTCAGAATGACTTTTTCTCACTACTGTGAAACGTTATTTCTCACAGTTCTTACTTTGCTTGTGTTTCCTTTCATTGTGACTGACCATCAGGATTACTGCTTTGTTATCATTATACATTAAATAGACCATCAGGATTGCTGCTTTGTTATTTTTATACATAAAATAGAGGACATCATAAAGGATTATTTTTAGCGCCGATTTACCAATAAAGAAATATTGATTTTACTTGAGGAGACACATAAAGATTAGTCTCCGGACATATGCATTATGCAGGAATATGCATATAGAATGTTTCCACGGTAACCTTGTACACAGCGTTTCAAGGAGAAAAAACAGCTTTTACTGCCATCTAGTGGGCTTAATACTAAAACAACCAATACCTATCATGTTTCATTAACTTTGCAACTCAAGGGTAGAATCATGCAATTCTGCAAATTACAGTCGAGGTATTTGGACAATAAAAGTTGTTTTTAACAGAATGGATACACTAATGAATTTTGCACGATAATAACAATATCATAATAATCATAAGAAGAAGAAGAATCAACTGTGGTGGAGGCGCAATAAATCAGACAAAGCTGAAGTGGCACATTTTAATACATCCAACAGCTTCAGACTTCACTGCAGCGCGGCTATCGTTGATGCACTGTTATAGACAGACACTGACCATCAGTTAATTGCGAGAAAAAAAGTCAGAATTCTGACTTTTTATCACGCAATTGCGAGTTTATATCTCAGAATTATGACTTTTTATCACGCAATTGCGACTTTATATCTCAGAATTCTGACTTTTTATCACGCAATTGCGAGTTTATATCTCAGAATTCTGACTTTTTATCACGCAATTGCGAGTTTATATCTCAGAATTATGACTTTTTATCACGCAATTGTGAGTTTATATCTCAGAATTCTGACTTTTTATCACGCAATTGCGACTTTATATCTCAGAATTCTGACTTTTTATCACGCAATTGCGAGTTTATATCTCAGAATTCTGACTTTTTATCACGCAATTGCGACTTTATATCTCAGAATTCTGACTTTTTATCACGCAATTGCGACTTTATATCTCAGAATTCTGACTTTTTATCACGCAATTGCGACTTTATATCTCAGAATTCTGACTTTTTATCACGCAATTGCGACTTTTTATCTCAGAATTCTGACTTTATAACTCGCAATTGCGAGTTTATATCTCAGAATTCTGACTTTATATCACGCAATTGCGAGTTTATATCTCAGAATTATGACTTTTTATCACGCAATTGCGAGTTTATATCTCAGAATTATGACTTTTTATCACGCAATTGCGAGTTTATATCTCAGAATTATGACTTTTTATCACGCAATTGCGAGTTTATATCTCAGAATTCTGACTTTTTATCACGCAATTGCGAGTTTATATCTCAGAATTCTGACTTTTTATCAAGCAATTGCGACTTTATATCTCAGAATTATGACTTTTTATCACGCAATTGCGACTTTTTATCTCAGAATTCTGACTTTATAACTCGCAATTGTGAGTTTAGATCTCAGAATTCTGACTTTATAACTCGCAATTGTGAGTTTATATCTCAGAATTCTGACTTTATATCACGCAATTGCGACTTTATATCTCAGAATTCTGACTTTATAACTCGCAATTGCGACTTTATATCTCAGAATTCTGACTTTATATCACGCAATTGCGAATTTATATCTCAGAATTCTGACTTTATAACTCGCAATTGCGACTTTATATCTCAGAATTCTGACTTTTTATCACGCAATTGTGAGTTTATATCTCAGAATTCTGACTTTATAACTCGCAATTCTGAGATAAAAAGTCGCAATTAATCTTTTTTTTTTTTTTTTAGTGGCGTGGCGGAAACGGGCTTCCATACTAAACACACTAAAGTAATGTCCACTGAAATATTTGTACCAGTCATCTGTAGTAAAGCAGAAACAAGACTTACAAGCAGCTTCTGCTCTAGATAACATCGGATATCCAGGAAATGGGCTTCATACTCTGCTAGATTTAAGCTTACTAATTCGGCAGCCTTTTCCAAAAAAAATAAAATAAATAAATAAATATTCAAAACAATTTTACAAACACAGTCAACTTGCTACTAAAAATAAACAAATACATTTAGGTAACTATTATACATTTATAAACAGTCAACTAATACTGAAATTAAATAAATAAAACAATAAATACAAACATTTAGCTAACTATTTAACATGTAAACATACAGTCAACCTAGTACTGAAAATAATAAATAAATAAAGAGATATGATATGATATGATATGATATGATATGATATGATATGATATGATATGATATGATATGATATGATATGATATGATATGATATGGATGATATAGTGGGTTTTACCTTTCCCAGACCTGCTATCATTGCTGTGTTTTCAGTTCTGAGAAATAAAGAGATAATAACAGTATTGATTTCAGAGTCAGTAACATACTTGTTTTAATTCTGTTTAATAATTCATCAACCATACATGAAACCCAACCACACAATAAACCATGTCATACCCTGGCCTGAAGTTGCGCTCTTGTCCTCCTCCAAAAAGCAGAGGGTAAACAGGGGTTGTGGTTCCAGGATCATTCACGAACAAAGCACCGATTCGAGGGCCATAAAACTGGAACACACCATCAACAGGATTGTGATCTCTAATTTTCTTCGCTTTGAGAGAGATGATATATCAACAGCGTCTCTTGTTACTTACCTTGTGTCCTACGATGGTAATGTAGTCTACTCCCAGCTCATGTGCATCCACTCGTATCTTTCCAATAGCCTGGGCTGCATCAGTGTGCAGGAGGATTCTGGGAGCTGATGCTGCCCTCTGTTTGTTTACATCCTTCACCCTCTGACAAATATCCTTAATTGGCTGTTGAAGGGAGAATCTCATCAGTTACTTTGAGTGTTTATGCTAAATCATGACAGAAACAATCTACTATATTTTCATTGGCAGAGCAAAAATTAACAGGCCATACTGTGTCTACAATGTAAGTTACTCTTTAACATCATGTTTATAAAAAAACGTGTTTATAAAAGCAGTATCACACATGCAATTAAGCCTCGTCCCAATGGCCAAAACACAGCCGTGTTATATTGTTTAACTATGAAATAGTCTGACACACTATTGGGAGTGCTGTCAGGGCAACATGCTCACCATAATGATGCCTGTCTCATTATTGGCCAGCATGATCGACACCAAGCAGGTGGTGGGACGAATCGCTGCAATGACATCCTCAACCTCCACCCGTGCCGTCACCTTGGAAACGGGCACAAATGTGACATCTACAACGAGAATCCAATAAGGTCCAATCAGAGCACAAAGAGCTTTGCTTTCATTCATATTCATATTTTAATGCAGAGAGCAAGAAACATTTTGGAAGCAATGTTCCCAGTTATAGTAGTAAATTAAGGTAATTTCCACTTCCTCAAACTTTAGAGAACAAAGTCTCTATTTGAAGTTTTAGTACATAAAGTCCATTCCTGCTAACCTGCTTTGCCCTCCTTTAACAAGTGTTTAGCTGTGAGTTTGATGGAGTCATGCTCCACATTAGAGATAATAATATGAGGTAAAGAGCCTCTTCCATTCAGCTGCTGGCTGTTCGTGACTCCCTCTGCAGAAGTCTTGCTCTTCCTGAAGTGCTCCACAGCTGTGTGAAACACTAGATTATTGGCCTGAAAGTCCAGGAGAAAAAGAGAGCTAAATAAATAAAGATAAAGTGGAATCATTTCTTCTGAACACCTGAAGTTCTTCAGGTATTCAACGCACATCTCAACACAAGCACCAAGCATCATTAGGACTGCCACAAGAAGCGTTACGGATAGTGTTGCAGTTGTAAAGACTTGTTCACACCAACACGAATTCGACACGAAGATTCAGACCAATTTTTTCATGCGATTTGAAGGAAGACGTGCTGAATGAAAATGATTCAACAGCAAATACAAGAGTACAGAGACAAGAGAGCCGGTTATTAAAGGGTTAGTTCACCCAAAAATGCAATTTCTGTCATTAATAACTCACCATGTTGTTTCAAACCCGTAAGACCTTCGTTCATCTTTGGAACACAAATTAAGATATTTTTGAGGGGTTTTTTTATCCACCATAAAGCAATGTAATTACCACATTCAAGGTCCAGAAAAGTAGTAAAGACATCATTAAAATAGTCAACATGACTACAGTGGTTCAACCTTAATGTTATGAAGCTACAAGAATACTTTTTGTGTGCAAAAACAATGTTATCACTACTTTTCTGGATAAAAAACTTTTAGATTTCATCAAAAATATCTTAATTTGTGTTCCAAAGATGAACGAAGGTCTTACCAGTTTGGAACAACATGAGGGTGAGTTATTAATGACAGATATTTCATTTTTGGGTGAACTAACCCTTTAACTGTCATTTAGCAAAATCCACTATTCGTGATGCCATCACATTATGGTTTTATATAACAGTAGTGACTTTAACACATAAGATTTATGCAGTGAATATTCGGTTTGGTGTGAACAGGCAATTAGTGTACTAAATTAATACATTACACTCATTTGTTAAGAACAACTACAAATGAGGAAAAGGAGCCAATGATATCAAAGGTGCAGCCACATTAACGAAATTGTGATGCTCACGTGATACTCCCGATCATGGAGATTGAAATGACTGGACTTCGCCTATGAAATTTCGGCATGCAACTGTAAATGTGTCTAGAACAGCACCTTTATCGTGTCTAGAACAGAGCTACAGCAGAAGTGAAATTGCAGAAAAAAGATTAATTAAAAAGTGCCTTTATTTATCTTACTATTATTTTGTACTCACTATAATTATTGTTTTAATTTTTTACATAGAATTTGAATGTGAATAATGGTTATTCTCTGAATAAGATTGTTTGAACTTTGAGAATGTTACAACACTAGACACTGATGGTTGAAACAGAGATGGTGGAAATGTGAGTTAGCCATGTGAAACAGCTTTTAATGGGTTAGTTCACCCAAAAATAAAATTTCTGTCATTAAAGGAACACTCCACTTTTTTTGAAAATAGGCTCATTTTCCAACTCCCCTAGAGTTAAACAGTTGAGTTTTACCATTTTTGAATCCATTCAGCCAATCTCCGTAGCACTCCGTAGCTATCAGTAGCACTTTTAGCATAGCTTAGCATAGTTCATTGTAGGGCTGCACGATTAATCGCATGCTATTCTCACGCGCATTTCGTCAGTAAAGCCGGTTCCCTGATTACCGCTAAATCGCCATCACCTGCTTTCAAATGGAGCGACATTTAATAGACAGAGCCGTAGATCACTGAAAAGCCACGCAATATCGCGTTCATATCGCAGATGAATCGCCTGCGATAATGAACGCGATATTGCGTGGCTTGTCTGTGATCTACGGCTCTGTCTATTAAAAGGCGCTCCGTTTAAAAACAGGTGATGGCGATTTAGCGGTAATCAG
Source organism: Chanodichthys erythropterus (assembly GCF_024489055.1). Lineage (NCBI taxonomy): Eukaryota > Metazoa > Chordata > Actinopteri > Cypriniformes > Xenocyprididae > Chanodichthys > Chanodichthys erythropterus. The sequence goes on along the minus strand of NC_090241.1, from coordinate 18,016,478 downwards.
GGAACCGGCTTTACTGACGAAATGCGCGTGAGAATAGCATGCGATTAATCGTGCAGCCCTAGTTCATTGAATCTGATTAGACCGTTAGCATCTCGCTCAAAAATGACCAAAGAGTTTTGATATTTTTCCTATTTAAAACTTGACTCTTCTGTAGTTACTTCATGAAAATGTAACCGTGGGTGGCCGTACCATGGGTGCATGGGTACAGCAGGCGCAACGATATCACGCAGCGGCTGTGACCCCGTTTACGCAGGGAGCGTGCCTTGCAACCATGGAGACATTTGTGAGATCGGCCTAGAAAATCGCAACTTTTCATTTTCCGTCGGTCTTAGTACATGATGTAACTACAGAAGTGTCAAGTTTTAAATATGAAAAATTTTAAAACTCTTTGGTCATTTTTGAGCGAGATGCTAATGGTCTAATCAGATTCAATGAACTATGCTAAGCTATGCTAAAAGTGCTAATGATAACAGCCCGGAGATCGGCTGAATGCATTCGAAAACGGTAAAACTCAACTGTTTAACTCTGGGGGAGTTGGAAAATGAGCCTATTTTCAAAAAAAGTGGAGTGTTCCTTTAAGTACTCACCCTCATGTTGTTCCACACCTGTAATACCTTTGTTCATCTTTGGAACACAAATTAAGATATGTTTGATGAAATACAATAATTTTTATCTCGATTTTTTATCCCCCATAGAAAGCAACGTAATTACCACATTCAAGGTTCAGAAAAGTAGTAAAGACATCCTTAAAATAGTTAACATGTTACATGACTACAGTGGTTATGAAGCAACGAGAATACTTTTTGTGCACAAAAATAAAACAAAAAATAATGACTTTATTCAACATTTTCTTCTCTACCCTGTTAGTCTGCTTCGCAGCTGACGCAGTTAAGAGCTTCCGTGTTTACATCTGAATTCTGACTCGGAAGCACTGAACTGCGTCAACTATGTGGCAGACTAACAGGATAGAGAAGAAATTGTTGAATAAAGTTGGAATTTTTTTGTTTTGTTTTTGCGCACAAAAAGTATTTTCGTCACTTCATAACATAAGGTTAAACCACTGTAGTCACGTTGACCATTTCTTTGTATGGGGGATAAAAACAAATCCTCTTTGATTTTATCAAAAATATCTTAATTTCTGTTCCGAAGATCAACAAAGGTCTTACGGGTTTGGAACGACATGGTTGAACTAACCTTTTAAGGCTTTCAATATTGTGCTAACAAATTTCTGTTGGAACTGTGCTCTTGAAACCCTCACCTCAGTTCCTCCTGAAGTAAAAATAATGTCTGCTGCTTTTCCACCAACCATCCTTGCAATGGTGTCTCTGGAATGGTAAATGATGTCTCTGGCTTTCAGACCTAGTATTGGAGGGAAAACTATATGAGCATATGTTTAAGGGATAGTTCACCCAAAAATTCTGTTATCATTTACTCACCCTCATTTCATTCCAAACCTGTTTGACTTTCTTCTGTGGCACATAAAAGAAGATATTTAGAGAAATATATCAGTGTTTTTTGCCCATACAATGAAAGTCAATGAAAATTCATACAGGTTTGGAAGTGAACGTCATGTGGGTAAATGATGACAGAATTTTCATTTTTGGGTGGACTAGAGGTCTGCTATTCATTTAATTTGAGAGCCTCATACCTGGTAGGTAATTACTGCTGGGATTTCCCCACGCATCAGTTAAAGCATCAGTAACAACCCCGATCACCTCTGGATCCACTGGTGTGGTGGCGTTGTAATCCATGTATATTCTGCAGCAGACAAAGCTGTTTTACAAACTACATTCTGCAGCATGTTGCAGATCGAATGTGAATGACTTCATGTCAAGACTGATAGGGCATATTCATTACCTGTCTGGCCCATCAGGCACATCATGATGATCAAGGTCAGATCCATAATGATGTGTAAAGTTTCCCCATAAATTATGATCCAGGATGATAGGGGGACCACTCTTTTCAGCCATTATCTGGATTACATTAGTAGATAAAATGACAAAATACTGTACATCAGTCAAACACATGCAGTAAAACCTGCTTTAAAGTTATATTAACGGCATTAACTGTAATGCACGGGTCATATCATAAGGCTTGCTGGGTCACATACAAGTCTTTTTTTCTTGGTTTAGACAAGCCATGGTTGTTAATACAGGGTTGACATTTAACAATTTAATTCAATTTTCATTTAATTTATTACACTTTGATTCGTATACTGTAGTAGATGAATCACTGCTGGCCGAGTCACTTTACTGTAATGTTGTCTACGAGCATATGCTGACAGCTAAAACAATTAAACTGCTTTTACGGTCGCTTTACAAGAACCAGTGCTGAGATAACTACTGATAAACCTGATGAACCTATTTAATTATATACCATTATTGTACTGACCTCTCTTAATAAAAGCGTATGTCCTGTCAATGATTCACAGTTCAAACTGGTGGTGATACGGCAGCAGCACGTTCTACTTTGAACCGGAAATGCACATGGTCAAACCCCTCCTCTTTTCTGACGGTCTACTATAGCTAAGGCTTGCTTCATGAAATAACTATTAACAAAGTCGCTTTGTTATTAATCAGATCGTGCTGACGTTACTTGGTAAGCGTCAAAGGGCATCCCATAATGTAGTAGTAGTAGTAGTAATATTTATAAGTCAAGCCTTCAGGGTATCTATGGTTTAAGCACGTCACGTTATTAATATTCATGAACTAAGCCTTTATCGTAGTAGCGTTCGTAAATGTTTGTTATGGAGCTTTGAGGCGAGACAGTATGGCAAGCCGTTTTAACATTTAGGCCTAAGTATCTTTAAAAACAAAAGATTACCTAAAGAACGAGTACTAGTACCTAAAGATTAAGATAGATAATAGATAATATACTATAGCTAAAAATAAGTAGTAACATGAAAAAGCTATAATCATGTCTTGAACTTTGGGGGAATTAAAAGATTAGAAGGCATTTAAGGGGATAAAGAAAAAGAAATAAAAGCTATGAGATTTTCCTGACTAAATCCATGTGAATTTATACATATTTTAACCGACAACTGAGATATCTTAAAGGGTTTAACATTCTGTCTAAATTTTGTATTTATGGTTTCAGTAAAAAAAATAAGACTTTTTATTTCACAATTTTGTTTTTGTCCACAAAATTAGGTGCCCCTTAAAGGGTTAGTTTACCCAAAAATGAAAATTCTGTCATTAATTACTCACCCTCATGTAGTTTCAGACCCGTAAGACCTTCGTTAATCTTTGGAACACAAATTAAGATATTTTTGATGAAATCCGAGAGGTATATGACTCGTCCATAGACAACAAATCACCACTTTCAAGGTCCAGAAAGGTACTAAAGACATTACAGCAGTGGTTCAACCTTAAAGGGGGGGTGTAATGCTATTTCGTGCATTCTGACTTATTTACACTGTTGCATTCTCATGCTAAACATGGCCAAAGTATCAAGACATGAGTTGGACGTATGACGGGGTAATTCTGTGCCAAATATACAACTTCCGGTTGTGGACATGTCTCGCCGATTTTTTTTCAAGTATGGCCCTTTATCACATAATAAAGTGAACAATGGAACAGTGGATGAAGTTTGTTTTTCCGGGGCAGCAACGGAGTTGCACACATATGTTTGTTTGTTCTTGGAATTTCAGTGATGAATGCTTTGTAAACAAGTCCTAATTCGGGCGCTGGATTTGCGAGTAAAACTGCATCAGATGTCTGTGTTTTGTTGGCAGTCACCATGCAAGTGTATATAATGTAAACAACACAAGCGTTTTGTTCCCTTTTTATTTATGATGTCGCAGCGATCTCTATGCAAAAGCTGCACGCACTTGTGACTCTTTAGCTCTGCCCACAGCAGGCACGCCTCCAGGAGCTTGGCTTTTTTTCGGAAAGACTCGGTACAGTCTATGTATCTTTTATAACTATGATAAAACTAAAGACTATTTGGAGATATGAAGGATGCACTACTATATAGGTACTCAAGATTAACATTGGCAGAAACTGTGTGTGATACCTACCCTTTAATTTTATGAAGCGACGAGAATACTTTTTGTGCGCAAAAACAAAACAAAAATAACTTTATTCAACAATCTCTTCTCTTCTGTGTCATTCTCATACGTTGTTTACGTCCAGCGCTTCCAGGTTCTACGTCAGAACGCCGACTCATTATTGGCCGGCTCCTGCGGCAGCATCACGTGCTTGTGTCATGCTGCTCATGTGATCAGCTTTGATAATAACATTGATAATGTTATCAAACATTGATAATAATAATGAATGTTTCTTGAGCATCAAATCATCATATTAGATTGATTTCTGAAGGATCATGTGACACTGAAGACTGAAGTAATGATGCTGAAAATTCAGCTTTGATCACAGGAATAAATGACACTTTACTGTATATTGACATTTCACAATATTACTGTTTTTGTTTGTATTTTTAATCAAATAAATGCAGGCTTGGTGAGCAGAAGATACTTCTTTTAAAACATTAAAAAATCTTACTGACCCCAAAATGTTTAAAAACGGTAGTGTAACTGCTTCAAAATTTGCATTTTTGCTATGTGTGTGTAATTTACGTTGTAGAACAAAACACCAAAGCAGTCAAGCTATGTTTACCACAGGCTTTATTTTACACATTTAAAAAAAAAAAAAAAAAACATTTTAAAACCTCATTGGAAAATCTCAAAGGAACCAGCAGTGAATTAGTCTTCCAGGTTCTGACGTCATACCTGCACCACTCTATATTCATAGTTTTCTCATGCATGCAAACAATGGCTAAAAATCAATAAACTCCCACAAAAGACAAAGTCATTCATAGTGTTGCATAAGTTCCACATTTATTTCATATCTGACAATGTGTTAAGTGTACACAAACATTTGACTCATAATTCAAACACTCAGAAAGAGACATTGAACTACTGCCCACTGAAGATGGTACAAACCGGTTACAACTGCATATTACACCATTCACAGCAATCATGTTTATATACAAGGCAAGTAAAACTGAGAGAAAACGACAGAAAAAAATGCTTATGAATGGAGTCTGTGCATAAGAGGAGAATGGAAGCACACAAATATTTGGTGTCGATTATGAGAACTGATTCATTCTTTCACTTTGAATGGTGGTAAAATGGATACAATTTTTTTAGTTTGGAAACATGATAATGTTATGTTTTATGGAAATTGCTTGTAGAAATACAGGACAGGCTATAACATTGACAATTCCATTCAGCTCGCTGCAGTACTTTCTACAAGGTGCACAGACAAAAACAAGACAATTCACATTTGCTTGTATGTACTAAAACCAAAAGTGATTCTTTTAACTCTCTCTATATATTTTTTAATAATTTTGTTGACAACGCACCTGCTATTACTATTACATATGCACTTGTTTATAAAAGTAGTGGCATTACTTATATTTACTCTGAACTGGTCATGGAAGTGAAGTGACTCTGATCAAAGACTATAGAATAACACAAGACGTGTCACTCGTATTATTTTGAATGGGAGAAAGTGTAACATGCAATATGGCGGAATAAGTCCCGTCTTCTAAATAAGAGCCAATCGCCGACTGGTAAAGTCATTGCGTCACTTCAGCGGCCGTTAGAATCACCGGTATCTATAGAAACAGTCAGACGCTCGCCTCCGAAGAGACGCAAAATTAGGTCTGCGCATGCGCATTAGCGTTTTTTTGTCATGATTCGAGCATTTAGAAACTAAATTTATGAGCCGGTTGTTGTTAGATTTCATTGGTGATTTCAAATATTAAATGTAATCATAAGGTTGGCGAACAGTTCTGGAGAATTTGATGTTTCCCCATTCAATGAGATAGGGCATGATGCCCAGGATGCCCGAGAGGCGTTTCAAAGATGGCCGCCGAGTGAAATGACTTGTCTTAAAGGGACTTTGCTCTGATTGACACGCAAAAGGAACTATTTTTCATATACGGAACCTTCAGGGATTTAGAATCCTTATGCTTTCTGCGTTTACTCACAGAAACAGAATACCATCCTAAGTACCAATATTAGTAACTGAATTTTTGGACATAGACAGATCAAGGCTTTCAGTAGAGGTTTGTTCAGGGTGTCAGATTCTTCTTGTACTGAGCATGTGCTGTAGGTTGTCTGGCCTCAGTTATACACATGTGCCTGAATCTTGCACCCTAGAGGCACCTCAGGTGATTTACAAACTGTGCACTGAATATGCAGGTATGGATGAAAGGCTTGCGTTAGTTAGGCAAACTGCAGGGTCATCTAATCATCTCAAACCACATTATAAGTCATCTGGCGCTAACTATAATAAGCAGTGAAAGTGGAAGCATGGGCTCTGATCCAGTGACTGCCTAAGTCGAGGTTTGGCCCACAGGTCTGCCATCAAATGTTTTTGCACTAAAAGTGTCTAAATCACAGCTGTTGGTATTATATAACTCAAAAACGTTGTTTCATATTCCATAAAATGTAGTTCGGCTGAAGTTGAATAACTATCAACGATCTCAGCGCAAATGGTTTCCTGTTTTTGAGGGGGTTTTGACAATAAGCACAACAATCAGACCATCAAAAATGAAATTTTTAAATGTATTGTGTTGCCATCTAGAAGCTCATCGCATATTTTATATGATTATAATCAAAATGACCAAAATGAGTTTTGGAACAATACTATGATTGAAGGGCTCATTTCTGGAGTCCCTGGTAATGTTAGAGAAGGGAAACTTGTCCCTAAAATGAAAAATGTTTGTTCGTTTGCAAGTAAAATCAGTTAAGGAAAAAATAATTGACACCATCTAGATATGCTTAGAGATCTCAAAACCTAGTCATATGGAGGGCATGTGCAATATGCAAACTATCTAAAAACTAATAAACAGATTTTGTCTGTGCACATAAATGATTACACACAAAGAGAAAGGGTGGTACTGATGGGTGGATGATGAAAATTGTAAAACAAAAACAGAGTAGATGATGCAAGAGGCACAAATCGTATATCATCACTCTCTGGGATGTGTATAGAAAATTCCATCAGTACTGTACATTTGATTTGTTCTAACAAACTTCTAAACCATCCATTTTCCAAAACTGACCACTGTACAAACACTCATGTAGGATTCTGGGCAAAAATTATTTTCTCCACCTGATAATTTTTTCTCTCTACCAAAACTAGTTAACATCTAAAAAGTAAAATTCAAGTAACCTACATGTAATAGCAGCTATCCCAGCATTCGCTTCTAAACTGTTCCCCAATTGCATTTCATCGTGTCGGGGGAATGAGAACAGTGCAGTCAGTAAAACGGAGGCTAGTCAACTGATGATAAAAAAGTGCCATATGCAGAAATTGCACTGTACTTCTTCAAAAATATTACAGTCTTTGTCAATAAATACATGCTGAAATAAATAAAAACATGTTAAATAAAAACCTAACTAGATAAGACTTTTTAAAAGAAATTTTAAGAAATTTTAAAAAATAAATTAGACTGATATAAGATCATTTGGGGATACCGATCATTTTTATATAAAATATTAGACTGGATTATGATACATTTTAGATAAATCTACTGACCAGTACTCCAACAAAAATAGGCCAAATCTTTATAATGATCCTCATACGGAGATATGAGAATGCAACCATTTTCCGATGCCAAATTTTTCCTCATGTGTCCTGATTATTTTGAAATCTTTATGCATTTCACGGCCTTACAAGGGAAACATTATAGAGGTATATGAGTATTTATGATGGGTTGTACTGTGTCCAAGAACTGCACTTAAAGAGAGTAAGAGCGCAATATGATGTGATTCATCTGCTCCTTGCTAAGAACTGCTTATCATTGATCAATTCTATCTTCCATAGCCAAAAGATGAATAAACATATGGTCTGCTGACTTAAATACTGACCAGTTTTAAACTCACAGACTTGCAAGTCAGTAGTAGCACAATAAGGCCATGTGATCCATTTTCCCACCAAACTCAAGATACGGACGTCACTCTACACAGTACCAAATTTAGATGTGTTTGCATGAGCTGTCAGCTTTAGAATTAGAAATTCCCATCACCAACTTTCTAAAATGTTGCTGAAGACTACATAAGCATACTATCTCTAACCAAATAAAGTAGTTAGCCTGTTCCGTTGGCGCTATAAGTTGAATATTTAGGCCACTGTAGATGCACAACAAAAGGGGCCTTTAAGATACAGGTGCACAGTTGGTGCTAGTGTGGGCAGGTGCAGGAACACACATGAAGGAAACAGGGGATCAGAGAGTTGATTGGGCACAGAAACTGGGGGATCTGTCAGTAGATCTATTTACAAGTTTAGTCCTTTGTGTTTTTTTTTTTGTCCTTGAAGAGTTGTACAGAAGGTTTACATGTGGTGGGCTCAAAACCTCATCTGCCCGGCTCTTCTTCTGGACAGTTTAGACCTGACGGGAAGAAGACAATTGAACAAATGTGACCCATGCTGGCAAAATGAGTTGGAATGAGCACAAGCTAATTACGAGCTACAGGCAAAACAAGTGAAAATTGGGTCGAATTTGAGGTTTTCATAAAAATTAGTTCATTAAGCCCTCGTCTAGCGATCCCAATGCTACAAATAGCATCTAAATGTATCTTTATTTGTGCGTTTTCTGAGAAGAGCAGCTTTCTTTTGTCCATTAAAGGGGTCCTTGATTATGATTTCACTTTTTTAACTTTAGTTAGTGTGTAATGTTCCTGTTTGAGTATAAACAACATCTGCAAAGTTACGACGCTCAAAGTTTAATGCAAAGGGAGATATTTTTGTTTACAGAAATTGATTTTTAAGGACTACAACAAACTGCTGGAAGGGACTTCAACAAGCTTCTTCCCAGGTTGGTGACACCCTAAGATTTACATAAACCCTGCCACCGAGAAAATACGCAACAAAGGGGGCGAGGCCATTTTGGGCTGCTTTAGAGAAGAGGAAGAGTTAGTAGAGTGTTGTTGACATGCCGTCATTTTACGCCGGACTGCTTCACAAACGAGGATCAATTCAGAGCTGGAATTGCACAAAAGATTTACATGACGGCACATGCAAGTCGATGAGTTGAATCAACTCCACAGCAACACCCATTTATCCAATAACCATTCAGAAACATCCAGATGCATTCTAAAACTTTTAACTTCTTGTGGAGAGACTAACTAAAAGTCTCTCCATCAGTGTGCGACTCCCTTTTTAAACAATATAAGGCTGAACACCATTTTTGGCTGCGTGAGATTCTCCAGCTTTGTTGTTGTTGAGCATTTTGCATTTAAAGGGACACACACAAAAACAGCAATTTACTCAAGCTGTCATACCTGAAACGTGCGCACAAATATGTCTCTCAGACTGCACGCGATACCGATATACATTTAATACACAGAATTACAGCATTTCAAAATATCTTGGCGAGTATTCACGCAAACATTGCCTGTTATGTATTAAGTGAACGTTTGGTTAACTGTTGGGGGAAAACATCAGGAAAACAATTGTTGTATCATGGGGGAAAAAGTTTAATATATATTTTTCCTATAGATATTTGGTTTTGACTTGGTGTGTGCTAAATTTGGTGGTATTACTAGAGATTTTAAGGTATGGTTGCTAGGTGATTTTGTTTTGGAACCTTCAGAAAACTTTAACTCGATTTTTCTCAAAATTGACTCTATCGACTTCAAACAGGTGTAGCTCAGTCATTTTTTTTTTCTGATTTCACCAAATCATACATCGTTTTGAAGGTGTTAAACAGTCAAACAAAACAGTTTTGAACAGTTGCTCATTGCGACTCATTTTGCCAGCACGGGTCACAAATATTGGCATGTAAGGCATTTTATTGTGAAGAGTTAGATATGTGCTCCACTGTACCTGATAGATCCAGCAAGCAGAGGGTTAAAGGCATACAGCCAGTCATGCATCTCCTTGTCATTGCTGGCTTGAAGGAGTATCCCACGATGCTCTGTGCATACCGCAAATGTGTAGGGGGTCTGCAATTCAGACAGACATTGTATTACAGTTCAGTCAATAAACAGTCAATTTACTCAAAGAAAATTAACATTTGTAGATGTTTTACCTTCAGCATGGCCTGCTGGTCTTCGCTGTACTCCACTTGTGCTGAAGACAGGTTAAGAATGGCCCTTTCCACTGTGTCTCTCTCTGTGTTGTAGATGTAGACATAAGGCCGGCGTACCACCACATATCTCTTAACCCAGCCATTACTGTGAGGCTCCAGGAAGTGCAAATAGCCTTTCTTTGACACAATTGGGCTGAGACATTAAAATAGAGTAAAGGTTAGAGTCAACTTCCAAACATGTGAATTCATTAAATCTCAGAAACTGAACTGCATTTATAGCCAAATGTAAAAGAAAAAGGAATTGCTCATCCTCTATAATGAAATTGTAAAAATTTTGTTTTACCTGACACGGATTTCCTGAATATCTGGCACAAAAGTGTGGGTCCTTGATCTGGACTGTTGAGGAGACTTCTTGCCCTCCGTTTCAGACTCAGGGATGGGGCTGACAGCACGAGATCGAGGTGTTGGGGGTCTACACATATGAGCAGTAAGGATATAGATGTAAATATTAGTTAGATGGTGTTAGTGATATTCCTAAACATGAAAATATAGCCTGCTAACTGTCAGTGCCCTGGTAGCAGACATTCATTCGAAAGCAAAAGCACTCAAAATGAATCCTGTGAAAATTGGACATTGCGTTACCTTTCATAGGGCTCAATTTTAACGCATTTTGATTAGACATACTGTATGGTTTTCTATTAATTTTAGAATCCAATTTATTTTGTAAAATGTATATTGTGTAGAATAAAAAAAGTCAGTACATTTGGTTTACAGTAAACTTAAACTTCTATAATGTTTTACAATTTCACTTTTTAAATTTTTGTAGGAAACATTCAGAAGTAGAGCTGCATGATTCTGTATAAATTGAGAATCATGATTATTTGTTTCAAATAGAGATCATGTTTCTGAACAGACAACTAAACAAAATAACATGTAATTTACTAGAAGTTCTGGCAAATGTTAATTGCTGCAGTCTATTTAAAATGTTTAATCAATCTAAATTAATTACTTAAAAAATAGTTTTGAATGAACGATTCAATGACTCTCGTTTCATTACTAGATGAATCAGCATTTTTGAACAAATCTTTTGAATGAATGATTCAATGACAAATACATTTAACAGTCACTTGTCACCACCTACTGACATAACGATGTAATCGATACAATCGTTATTTGCAGCGGCAAGTTCAAATTCAAATTCAATCTATTTTGATTGCTTCCATAGACATCAGTGTTTATATCCAAACTATAAACTTTTATCCCAGTTCTTCTCTGATAATATGAATATTTGTAACACAGAAATGTGAAAAGACGGTTTGTGAAGCTGTTTCATGCCAATACGATAAGTGCTCTCTCTGGGTCAATGGCAGCACGAAAGCAGATCTGAATGTTCCGCTGTGCTTTTGTCAAAGGTTTAATAAACATAGGCGAATCATTGTCATTAGAAATCATTGTCAATAATCTGCTGAGTGTCTTTTTTAAAAAGAGACCAATCTTAGGTCTGCATTCCAAAGCATTCATGAATTACAAACATTTAAGTTCAGATCTATGCTCAAAGAGTATGGTGGCAGTTAACATGTGATGCAACTACTTTCTCCTATCTTTTAGCAAAAACACCTATATGGAAAGTCATTCATACTGTAGGTTGATTTCTAAACCAGCTTAACACGTTAGATCCAACAAAGGCATGAAGTTGGGGAGGGACTGTCTCTTAAGCTCAAAGTATACTTTGTATTTTATGCGTACACTACTGTTTGAGTACAGTCGAATGCGTAGCCTAGCTTGATAGCATGAGTGAACGCAGGTGGCCGACACATGCGCTCTAGAAAGTTTCATCTTCGTCCAGTGTCTGAGCTATTTTTCATCAGATGTTATGACTGATGAAATTTCTTGTTTTCTTTTAAACAAAAGTTGCGACTAATATCATAACCCCCTCACACAAGCGCTTAACAATGCGGGCGTCTGTTGTTCTTGCAGTCTCTGGTATTTTGTTGTTGTTTTTATTTCTTCTCTTTAGTTTTGTTTTATACAATGGCCCAGGCCAGTGTTGCCACCTTGTGGAACAACTGATTAGTGCAAAACAAATTCAATGTGTACTGTATGTCTGACTTGCGCATACAAAAATTACAAAAATCGTGCGGTGCGTATACTATTCTGGTGATGAAATTTGCACCACGTGCACTGTATGCGGACCCTCACATAAGCCGGGTCATTAGTAGACAAGGTAGTGGTCATTTTAAAAAAAACATTTTAAAAACTGTCTTTTTTGTTTGTGTGTGTGTTGAATAAATGAGCTTTTGAAACTCTAATGCGACAGCAGTCACTAAGTACTGACCTGAGTTCAGTGTTGTGGCCGTAGCGTCCCTCCACAAGTGAGGGACATGTGGAGGACGGTGTGAGGGTGCTTTCAGCACACACTGAGGCTGAGTCTTTCAAAAGAGTTACTGACATCTCACTCAACTACAAAACATTAAAACAGAGAAATTAGTCTTTAAACACAGAACACAACATGCACCTTCACAAAAAGACTGAAATCTTCAGTCTATCACATGACAAAAATCAAACTTCTGTAAGTATCTGCAGCAATAGTCTCTACTTTAAGACAGTATATTCTTAGCGGTTTGAGCTCTTAAAAGCTTCTTAATGTATTGATGATAACAGACAGATGGAAAAAATGTAAAATAGTGTAAAGCATTCTTAACATCTTCACCTTGCTCTCACTGGCGCTAACACACACATGGCTGTAGTCCCTGTTAAAGGTGTGGTTAAGCAAACGCAGACACTGTTGGGACAAACAGAAAAAGGGAATGTTATACAGTATACTGATTCACAAGAGTTTTTTTCCCCTCACGATTTCCTGAAGTGATTACTGTTTATGAATGACTACATCTATAATGTAATAGTATTAGATAATACTGGTGGTTTAATGACAATGAAGATAGTAAATGTAAAAGTAAATTATATTATTTTATTTTACATATATAATTTTAAATGATAAATACAGCTGAATTGAATAACTACTAAATTATAAAAACATTGTTATAAAAAAATAATTGTGAACAGTGGTGCTCAGAATTATTGGCACCCTTGGTAAATATGATCTGTAGATGACTGTAAAAATAAATCTGCATTGTTTATCCTTTTGATCTTTATTCATAAAATGAAAAAAAAATCTAACCTTTCATTAAAGGAAAAAAATTTAAAGTGGGGGGAAAATCACATTATGAAATAAATGTTTTTCTCCAAAACATGTTGGCCACAATTATTGGCACCCTTCAATACTTTTTGCAACCTCCTTTTCCCAAGATAACAGCTCTGAGTCTTCACCTATAATGCTTGATGAGTTTGGAGAACACCTGACAAGAGATCAGAGACCATAAAGAATCTCTCCAGATCCTTCAGATTCCAGCTCCATGCTGGTGCTTCTTCTCTTCAGTTCACTCCACCCATTTTCTTTAGGTTTCAGGTCAGGGGACTGGGACGGCCATGGCAGAAGCTTCATTTTGTACTCAGTGACACATTTTTGTGTTGGTTTTGATGTTTGTTTGGATCATTGTCTTGATGGAAGATCCAACCATGGCCCATTATAGGATTTCTAGCAGAAGCTGTCAGGTTTTGATTTTTATCTGTTAGTATTTGATAGAATCCATGATACCATGTATCGGAACAAGATGTCCAGGACCTCCAGCACAAAAATAGGCCCACAACATTAAAGATCCAGCAGTATATTTAACCGTGGACATGGGGTACTTTTTATCCATGTGTGCACCAAACCCATCTGGTGGGTTTGCTGCCAAAAAGCTCTTTTTTTAGTTTCATCTGACCATAGAAGCCGGTCCTGTTTGAAGTCTTGTCTGACAACTGAATATACTGGAATATACTGTTTCTGGATGAGCGAGGAGGATTTTTCTTGAAACCCTCCCGAACAACTTGTGGGGATGTAGGTGCTGGTTGATCATTTTTTTTTAGGCTTTCTGAGACTCAAGACTCAACTAATATTTGCAATTCTCCAGCTGTGATCCTTGGAGAGTCTTTGGCCACTCAAACTTTCCTCCTCACCGCGCATTAGGACGATTTAGACACACATCCTCTTCCAGGCAGATTTGTGACATCTTTCGTTGATTGGAACGTCTTAATTATTGCCCTGATGGTGGAAATGGGGATTTTCAATGTTTTAGCTATTTTCTTACAGCCATTTTCTATTTTGTGAAGCTCAACAATATTTTGCTCACATCAGAACTATATTCTTTGGTTTTACTCATTGTGATGAATGATTAAGGGAATTTGGCCTTTGCGTTTCCTCATATTTATACTGCTGTGGAACAGGAAGTCATGGCTGGACAATTTCATGTTCATGATCACCCTGGTGTGCTAAAAACGTAAATATGAATGGGAATATACTTCAGAGATATTATACTCATAAGAAATTCTAGGGGTGCCAATAATTTTGGCCAACATGTATTGGAGAAAAACATTTATTTTATAATGTGATTTTCAGAATTCTTTACCTTCAATGAAAGGTTACATTTTTGCTAATTTTATGAATTAGAGTTCAAAATGATAAACAATGCAGATTTATTTTTAAAGTCATCTTTGATCATATTTACCAGGGGTGCCAATAATTCTGAGCACCACTGTATATATATAATCATTGTAAAATTATAAATTAAAAGAAAAAAAAAAGGTCAAATGTATATACTCTGTGGTCCGGGATATAAAAATATTATAATTCATATATAATTTCTTAATTTTTAACAGACCTTTGCAGCCAGCTCCTTCTGCCTCTCGTTGGGTGTGTCGGGGCCGGGACCGGGGCTGTGGCCCAGGCCCAGGTGGGTGGAGGGGGAAGAGGACTCGGTTAGATCTTCACTCCCGCAGGACAGCAGCGACTCCTGGCCCAGCAGCAGGGTTGACTCCAGCTTCTCCCTAAGGAGGAGGTAGTGTCTGGTTTTCTCCACCTAACATAATGAAGAAGGAAATGAAGTCTCAGATACTCAGCAGAGGTGCCAATGACACATTCTAGTCATTTCACATTAAAAACCAAGTAACTATATGTTCTCACCTCCTGCAGGAGGCTCAATTTTTCCAGCTCCCACTGATGGTCCAGGATGAGGCTGTCACTGCGGGGCCTCCAGCCAGCCAGGTTCTCCTCCCCTCGCACGTACGCCACCGACGTATCCAGCACCCTCCTGCGCCGTCTTTGCATTCCTGCACATTTAGGTGTCATTTCAACAGCAGAACCTCCCCTGAAATATCTCATAAATTCTCAGTTAATCAGAGTGGTGTCTTACCTGGGCTCCCTGCATCAGCCAGATGGCACAGACTGAGCTCATACACACCAGTTACACGGTTTCTATGTGTAAAAACAAACAACAGAAAACCTTATGGTAACTTCAATAATAAGAGGAACACTGCTCAGGACTTGTGCTGTGACTTGTCTGTAATTTGAAGCAGCCGTACCCTTCACATGGCCTCAAGGTGCCACTGCTGAAGAGGTTCCTGATGGAGCGAGATGCCGGGAGCTTGGCGTCTCGTGAGTAGAACACCATGCATAAGTCTTTGGTTATCACTGTGGGCTGTGTGCAGTTCTCCATCTGGGAAAAGAAAACCATTATAAGCTTTTCGATCTAAAATGGTGCTTAAAATAACCATGGCTTTCTAAAGAGGAAGTAACACCTAAAGAGCACAACAGTCGGGTTCCAATGAGCTCCGAGGTTGTCAATTGACAGAATATGATTCAATTTAAACGTATTTAAAAAACAAACAAACAACTAATTACACCAAAAGAGCTTAACAGTGACCTGCTACTACTCAGTACTGTTCATATAGACAACCATTCAAAAGTTTGGGTTCAGTAAATATTTGTTTTTTTTCTTTAAGAAATTAATGCTTTTATTCAGCAAGGGCACATTAAATTGATCAAAATTGACAGTAAAGACATTTACATTGTTACAAATAATTCAAATAAATGCTGTTATAAATATATGATTATAAACTTTCTATTTAACATAAATCTTGGGGAAAAAAAGCATGGTTTCCACAAAAATATTAACCAGCTGTTTTCAACATAGATAATAAGAAATGTTTCTTGAGCACCAAATCAGCATATTAGCATGATTTCAGAAGGATCATGTGATACTTAAGGCTGGAGTAATGGCTGCTGAAAATTCATGAATAAATTACATTTTAAAATATATTAAAATAGAAAATTGTAATAATATTTCATAATATTACAGTTTTGTGTGTGTGTGTGTGTGTGTGTGTGTGTGTGTGTGTGTGTGTGTGTGTGTGTGTTTTGATCAAATAAACACTTGGTGAGTATAAGAGACTTCTTTCAAAAACATTTAAAAACAAATATTACTAACCCCAAACTTTTGGACGGTAGTGTATATATATATGAATATTTTAAGAAAACTTAAAATATATTGTTTCTATACTTTAAAAAAATGTTTTCATTATGCTTCATTTAATTTTAAGTCAATGAATGTTGTCTTTATATCTGATTCTCAAATACTTTTAGATTCAAATCTAAATTTGGAATTTTTAAAATATTCTGACTGACCTCTGAGTGTTTGATTTGGTTCATGTCATGAAATTCCTTACTGATTTTTTATTTTCTCTCTCCGTGGAAAAATGAATGGGAACTATACTTCCAGAACCAAGACCACTTCTAAAAGTGGGCAGGTAATGTTGTGCTCTATAGAGCCACATGGTTTACTGCTATTCACATACAGTATGTGCTTGATTCAACCATTACAAATGTCAGTGGCTGTTTGCTAGATTAAATTAGCTAGAACTAAATCATGTAATGAAATAAGTAAATGGCCTTGGTTACCTCCAGGTAAGCAGACAGAGTCATGTAGATTTTCTCTCCATAAGGAGTGACACGGTTTAGCAGCAAAGAGTTGTGCATGGATGAATCCCAAGCAGCATCAAAACGGAAGAATGTCCTATATTAATGATAGAAAACAGTCTTAAAGATATATTTTCAACATAGACCAAGGTGAATTTACATATTCTCTTACTTATGTTATAGAAGTTAATAAGAATTAACAGGCTAAATTCATTAACTATGTTAGTACGTAATAGTGTCAGCTTGTTAGGCAAAACACTTACTGATAAAAAGGCAATAAAGTGTCTGCGATATTGTTTTAACTTTGATAAAAAGATCATATTTCAAAGTGACACAAAAGTGTTTAAAATTGTGACAAGGAGCAGAAACAATATAAATGCATGCATCAAAACACTAACTTCATCACTAGATATGAATGCCACCACCAATGAGTTTTCAATAAAATAAAAAGACAAAAATAAAATTAAAATGATGAGGGATGAAAGACATAACCGTTAAAAAGGGGGGGCAGGTACAAGGGGACACTTATACCTAAGATCAGTCCCCAAGGAAATGCTTTAGGTGGAAAGGAAAGAATCAATGATAGAATCATAGGTAAAGACAGTTCAGAGAGGTAAACTGCGGTCTCTGGTAATAGCAAATTTCTCTCAATGAGGGATGTAATTGCATCTCCAATCAACTCACATCAGCTCTCTTACGGTTTCACAGACCTCCAGGAAGTACAAACGAACTAATATTGACCCTGAAACAATGCAATTTCATGAGAATAGAACACTACATGAAAATAGTATGGGCTGCCTCTTACGCATAAGTTATATTCACCTTGCTGAACTTCAAGCCTACAGTACCGTCCCTCGCTCTGATAAATATAGGACATAACTGAAATGATCACAGATTGGATCCACTTATATTTCTGGCTCTAAGCCTGGTAAGGGTCTTAAATCTCTAAATGCCTGAGTCTGAAGTATATGAGAGAGGCCGATCTTCTCTGAGGTAAGTGATAGATTGAGCTTGTGTGCTTTATATGTTGAGTGTTAAAGTGAATGGACCGGCATGACCCAGTAGGCAACGTTGGAAAGAGAAAAAAAGGAGTGGAAATTGATTTGTTGAAGAGATAGGGAAAAAATAATAAAATATGGTAGAGGGAAATTTCAAGGGTCACTGTAGGGTTGTGGTCATGGAGAAGGCAGACCATCCCACTTTTAGGTCTATTGAAGTCTTAAAAGGGATAATTCACCCAAAAATGACAGTTCTGTCATCATTTAAGACTGGAATTTAAGTCAAAGCTAGTTGCCAAAAGTCAGAGCCAGTCTGTAGATTTTGAGCAGTCCAACTTGACTGACTTCACAGAAAATTGCATAGTGTATGATGGGAACAGACTCTTGAGTTGATTTAAGAACACATTTTTCATTTGTCATGTATCTCCTAACAACGAGGAACATCTCTGCATTCATTTGTTTTGTTCGGAATGACTGGAAAGTAATCCTCAGTTGTTAATTGTATAATGCCATAATTACCCATTTACATTTACTATGGGGAAAATGAAGAGACATCTCCTGATAAGTGGATAAGTATAAGGAAAGAAAACCTTTCCTAAAAGTACTTTCTGAGAATAGACTCTACCTTGTGGATTTGGATAATAGTTTATTCATTATTCATTACTTTTAAAATGACAAATCTTATGATTCAAGTAAACCTTCATACTGTATACTTTCTATTAGCCAAGTATGACTTTTTTATTTTTAAATAATATATTAAATTAAATGTTCTGCAACAGAGTTTATGAAACTAATATACAAAATGATTACAACCTGGAATTGAACTTGACAGAGACTTGGCCATGAAAGACTTGGATTCTACATTAGTATCTTGTGGACATGTGTGCAAATGAAAACTCCACATTGATCAACCACTATTCTGAATATTTTGGGGATGTGCCCCCTCAATATCTATGATAGTTATGGTCCTGCAACTGGTGGGAACCAACAAACCAGCTACATTCTCCAAAAAACATGGTACAAAAAGCAGAAAAACAATACCCTTTTATAATCTGTACCATTTATGTACTAATATGCACCCTTTAGGGGTAAATTGGGTACAACATACCCTCTCAGTAACAGATTTTGTACAATTTATTTCTGAGAGTGTACCATGGCCTAAAGCTGTGGTCATGTGATGTGTACCAGTTGGGCTCAGGTCTACCAGCTCAGTCAGTCCCCCATCAGTTTGTCAAGCAGCCAAACCAATTTAAACCATCTAGAATCCAACTACCATGTTCCAAAACACAGCTACTGGACTCACTTGAGCTGGAGCTGGCTTTGGCAGGATAGGACAAAAACACGGTTAGAGGACACCCAGCCATCCCATTTCTGACGCTATTGTTAACTCCCAAAAAACACACAAATCAAGCTCAGCATACCAAGCAAGATGAGGGATTGTGAGGATAATTTCCACCTCCCATTTACACACGATAAAAGAGATTTCCTGTTGTTTTACCTTCCCTTTCAATTTTTCTTTCCCTTTAATTTTCTTATATCAGCCAATCCAAACTATAACTCATGCTCTTGGCAAAATATACAGCCAGACATTTCTTTCTAAGTTTATTGGTTCTGCCTGCATTGAGGACCTAAATAATATTGAAGAATTACTCATTGCACAGGGGTAAGAAAGCAAGCATGCTACCACTGAGGTAATGCTTATACATGGATTGTTGAGCTGCTGCACACTGCCACCCAAGCTGTTGGAAATTAAAATAGGTGTCTGTGACAACATGTATAGGAAGGACGCTGCAGGGATCAACTCCCTGGCAAACTCTTGGGACAGTATAGAAACTATATTGGAGGATGCTGGGGTGTGGATAATGCTTACAGTTGCCTCTTGCCAAGGTGTGTACTAAGAATAATAAATGCTTTGAGGACTGAGGAGTCACGTAAAGATGTATTAAATTATTACTCAGCTAACAAAAATGTGCTTTTTGATAACATTCCCATTAGTTAAGGAAACATTATTTCTTAATGTTCTCAGAACATTAAAAATGTCCAGTCCAGATCATGACAACTCTCTGAAGATTGTTTGCATGGTAATGGATATGACAATGTTAATGTATTTGGTCTTGGCGGAATAGATTTTCTATGCTGCTGCTGTAGATTATTGCTGTTGTTGTAGATTATTGCTGCTGCTGCAGAGCAAGTACAGGAACTTGCTACTGCCAATATGCTGCTGTGAGTAAGACATAGTGCTGCTGCACAAATAATATATATTAATAACCCATAGCAGATCTATACAGGTGGAGCTGGGGAAGGTGAAGGGTTTTAGAGGAACTCTGAAGCACGCTGCAAACTGCTATACTGAATGTAACCAGCCATTTAAATGTGTGAGCAACACTCTCATTGGCTGCAGAAGTGACATGGACCAATCAGCTTGTGCCAGTAGTTAAAGGTGCTAAAGTTTTTGTTAATGTTTTGTTTTATACATTTTTAAAGATATACATGTCCTTACGCATGCGCTCATTTCAAAAACTCACTAACAGTCTTTGGTTTCTCAGTTGACGAAAATATCCTCTTTATCACCTTTAATGCTGTAATTATCATCAGCTTGCGTTAAGACCCATCAGCATAGAGTTTCATGACTGAACTATGTTTGTTTTTTTTAAGTGTTCTAAAAACGTTTTTTCTTGTTGATGCGAAGGTTAGCAAAAACAGGGACCATTCCATTTTATCATTTTACAAACATTACTGGAAATGGAATGTTACTTTTGGAATGTTTTGAAACAAGTAGTAAGTAGTGATGTTCAAAAAAATTGGATGAATTTCCAACTAAAATGTTTTAGGGGAAAAAAAAAAAAAAACATTTTATGAATAATGTACAAATAACGTATTTTTCCCCAAACTTAACCTTACTGGAAAAATGTTCTGAGAACGTTTCATCAACTTTTCTGCCACAAACTGTCTAATTTATTTTTAAGCACTTCTATTCTACATTTAAACTAGGATTGCAAAATAAAAACAGCACCTACACTGTAAAAAAAGATTTGTGATTTACAATGTTGAAGAAATGCTACAGCTAAAACCCATTTACTAATTAACTGTATGTTACCTTACCGTATACAGTGAAAAATTTTAAATGTTATAATCCTATACTGCATTATATGTGATTTTTCTGTAAAACAGGGTGTTAAATTATATGTACGAGAAATGAAATTCTCAGTGTGGTCTGTAATTGCCCTGGCAAACGGAACAGTCCTGGCACTGAAACAAGAAAACACATTCAGATTAAAACAATGCCCTCATACCGCTCTGTGGGAAACCACCCTTATATTTACAAACAATCAGCTAATTCCTGGGATTATAGTTGTCCTGATTTAATAATTACAATCTGCAGAGCAAGCAGCTCTTAGAAATGTTTACTTGTAGTCATTCAGGCAGCAAAACACTCACATATGAAACATTTCAAGAAATTTGATCAACACTACACTCTAGTGGTTAAAAGGAATGGCTAATGTGAGCAGAGAATGCCAGGGGAGACTAGCTGTCAATAAACTTGACTAAACACATTTTTTTAGAATGAGATCGTAAATCTCAGTGGACTAACATAACACTAATTTGGTTCAGAGATTCATGATTAATAGGAGGTTAGCAGAGCGAGCCCTCCCGCCCATAAACAACACAGACCTCATAGTGTGTGGTCTGGCCAACAGTTATCGCCCCACACAGGCGAAATTGTGTTTTATGGTGTTGCTTTGACATTTGTGATGGAACTTGATCTGGTTGCAGAACTGTTTAAATGAAACCATAAATTTTTAATTAAGAGATGTCATTTAATTTGTTGAGCAAGAGCAATAGTTTTATGAGGGACTGATGGAGTGTGTGTGGTAAGAGTGACTCATTAAAAATATTATAAAAATACTTTTAGTTTAAACTGGAGGAATGTGTGACTGATGAAGAAGTGACTGACATATATTACAAATTTATTTATGAAGTTGTCTTAATGGTGCAATATGTAAGACTTTTGCAGTAAAATATCCAAAAAACACTAGGCCAGTGTTATATATTTTGTTCACTTGAGTACTTACAATATCCCAAATGATTCCAACTATTCTAAATCGTGAGAAATTTGCAATTTTAACCAAGGCTCCGGGACACGTGAGGACTCGCCTTTCAATTGCGTCATACCCACGTTACCCTCGGTTTCCGGTTTTATTTTGTAGAAACCATGGAAACACCAAAGACGCTTTAATATATTACGTTTTTATAGACAAGGGAACAACTGTTTTGATACATTTATAGACAGAAAACTAATTGTTGTTGTATAGCTCAACACGTTTAGTCTTATTGTTTAAATCTAATTTTCTTGATTTTTTGCGAGTACCATGCTTTACCACGCCTCAGAGAAAAACACTATTTTGTGAAGTAGCTAACATAGCATAATCAGATGCAGCTTTATTTTTAGTAACAGTAATACAGAATTTTATCCATCATATAATACGTTTTAAATTTAATTCCATGCCATTTATCAACACAAGCCATCCAGCATTTAATATGATACTCTAAAAGCGGAAGCGGCGCCGGCGACTGTGTCATAATAAAAGTTCTGCTGCTCGTGAGGCGTGTGTTGCACAATCGCTCCAGCGGCCTCGTTCAGCTCACACAACACTCGGTCCTGCTCCGCTTTATAGTACAGTAACGATAATAATCGCATCCATGAGCATGATTTCTTCCCATGTTCTATTCCAATTACCTATTATGACCACATGTCCCAAGATTCCGCGCTCAAACTTGGCATCATCAAGCTACGCCTTTGTTTTGAATAGGCCTCTAATGACTTCTAGCGGACAGAAAATTTTACATATTGCACCTTTAAAATGGATTCAGCTAACAAAAATGTTCTACGAAAGTTTTGTTAATGTTCCCATTAGTTATGAAAATGTTATAATGTTCTCTGAAATGTCCAAAATCAAACTTTAAAAAAAATGTTTTGTAGTTTTTCTTGGTTCTATGAACATTATTTTATCATTTTGCAAACATTGTGGGAACGTTACCTTTAAATGTTCTCTGAACATTATTAAAAAAAAAAAAAAAGCGTTAGACAAACGTCAAACAAAAATGCTTTAGAAAAAAAAAAACTTTCCATGAACAATAATGTTTTTGTGCTAACATTATTAAAGATCAGATTACTTCAAATGAACGATCTTTTCAAAATTTTGAGAGTGTTAATGTAAAGTTCTGTTTCCTATTAGTCGGGAACATGACTATGATCTCTACCACACCTCCTGTAAATGATTCAGCCAAAATGCAGCCCATACAAAAGCCAAGCCATGCAATCCAGTCACCTAGAGGTGCCAAAAATGTCAAAAACATACAATACAGAACAGAAGCTTCACACACAAAGCATTTCCATGGGAGCCAGAGTGAAATTCTCTCGCATTTTCAGAAATAGTAGAAGGAAAGGAGTAAAAAATAGACAAACCAACATGAACGCAGAAAGAACCAAATTTGAGAGCCAAAAAATGACGCAAAGAACGATGGAGGTTGATTAGACAGATGGCCAGAGAAATAAAAAAGATGAAAAATAAACACATTCTGTTGTGTGTGTGTGTTAATGTCTGATAAAATGGGAGGAGAGGGATTTGAAGGAAATATACCTAGGCATGTCCGAATCAAGAAACTGTCTGGAAAAACACAAAACAACATTTTGTTAGTGGACTAAAGAGATGTCAGAGTCAGAAGGTTGTGGAGAGAAGCTTGCAGCCGCTTGTTGATTTTGCTTCTTTTTTTAATATTAAGGCCTCTGTTCAACTCTCCTGTCACATCTTTGTCCTTGTTCAGTTGCACAGGTGCATGAATCCAGCTCCGATACATGGTTCTATGGGTAGGCATAGTATGGATATGTCTCTTTTATGCAGTTTTGAATCGGCGGGGTGCAGGTGGATAATATATCAAAACGATTATGACTTTATTTGAAGCATTTCATGTTTGCAAAGTCTGGATGCTGATTTATGATGCCCATTTAAGGTGATGTTATAGTAATGCATTGCAGATGATAAAATGCTGTTTGGTTGTTAGCATATAACGTGACATGAGAAACGTGGCATTTTGTTTCCAATAACTATCATGATGAGAGAATGTTAATGATGGATTTTATTAGTAAAGTTTGATAAATAAGCTTCTAGTATCTTACGTTAAGCTTTCTTGTCAAATAAATCTTCACATGCAAATCACAACAATGTGGTGGTGACCAGTTAAGATGCCAAAAACTCGATCCACTGTGTGGTTCAGTGAGCTGAGTCTGAGCAATGGAGTGTGCACAGAGCGAATGGAGTGAACAGATGAGAATGGACACAAATGCAGACCAGCATCAGATGGGAAGACTTGCACAACCAGCAAGGAGGTGAACTAGAGAACCATTTTTCAATTCCCTGCCTGTCGGAAAATAGCGAATTCATATTTTTAGATTGATTTTGTTGGTTCAATAATTGTGACCTCCTTCATCTTGGCTTATAAAATCACATTTTGCCTTGTGTGAAGTGTGAGGGGAATTATTCATTATAAGTTTTATAAAACAAACAAACAAAAAAACAGTTGCATGAATTTGTTGGTCAGTCAAGCGATGCGTTAAAGACTGGTTATGTCATGCAGAAAGGTCTCTGCAATGATTAAACACAATCCAACAGTTGTGAAAGAAATGTGTTGAGATATCTTAAGCATCTGTTTAGGTTTATTCCATCTGTGTACCATATAAATCAGTGTTAGAATTAACCACTGTACATTTTATAAAAAAGATTTTTGGGGCACAAAATCTGTTGAGATTCATTTTGCACATATCAAACTGTTGTTTGCAGATACTAGCATAGTTAGCATCTACTAGCATAGCTAGCCAAATCATTTGATTTTCAGTAACCAACAATCTTACTATCATCTTTTTATACAACATATTTTATGATATACGCATTATGTTGCGTTTAAGCTAAGTTTTGATACATCCAATACTGATCAAGCAGCATACTTTTGCTATAGGAACCTCCTCAGGTGAACGTGATAACTGTTTATGAGTGTCTATTTGGCACCATGTGAAAAAATAAGCACCAAGGCAATGGTTCTCAACCAGGGAGCCAGCACCCACTAGGGGGCCTCAGCAAACTTCTAAGGGGTCACAAAATGATTAAATGAAAAACAGTTCCCTTAAAAAAATATTGTTCAAGAACATGGGCTACTTTTCTTAAATCACAAAATGAATAGTTGTTTGTTAATAGAATATATTTACACTTTTGTTACCAACTTGAAAAGAAGCAGTTTTGTCAGGAAGAAATATCTTCAAATTTATCAATTTTTTGAATAATGTGTTGGACAATTGGGTGGAACCACTGTGTTAATTATATTACATTCTGTAATATGTAAAATTAAAACAAGTTACTTGCACTATTGTTCAAAAGTTTGGGGTCAGTAAGATTTTTTTTTAAGAAATTAAAACGTTTGATCTGTAAGGATGCATAAAATTGATGAAAAGTAATAGTGAAGACATATATAATGTTACAAAAGATTTCCATTTCAAATAAATGCTGCTCTTTTGAACTTTTTATATATATATATATATATATATATATATATATATATATATATATATATATATATATATATATATATATATATATATATATATATATCAAGCAGCATGACCGCTTTCTCCAAATCAGCATATTAGAATGATTTCTAAAGGATCATGTGACACTGAAGACGGCTATTGAAAATGTAGCTTTGCCATCACAGGCATACATTAAATTTTAAAATGTATTTAAATAGAAAACAGTTATTTTTAATTTAATCATATTTCAAAATATTACTGTATTTGTGTTGGGGAGCATAAGATACTTCTTTAAAAAACATTTTTAAAAATCCTTACCAACCCCAAACTTTTGAATGGTAGTGTACTTTTTAAAATCCCCCTAACCTTTTGTTTTCGATTTCATTCAAACCTTAATCGGAGGATCAGACTCCCCCAAGCCCATTGTAATTTGTCCCGTCATTAATACTAAAAGCCTCAATATGGCAGTTCTAGGATGTCAGTTGTCAGCCCCCACAACCGTGCAGCGAGTTATGGTATGTTTGTGCAGAGGAACATAAAAGTGTGAATATACTTCTTGTCTTTATCTAAGACTGGCACTGTTGCTGTGCTGTTTGATTCTGAATCACTCCCTTGTGGAAAGCCTTTAAGAGCTGTTTGGAAGGTTTGGTTCACTGACTCATTTCTCTTTGGCAAAAACTCATCGCTTTAAAGTTGTGCAGAGAACTGTTTGTCTCACAGGCTTGGCTCCAGCTCTCAGATCATATGCCAAGGCTGAGGAGAGAGTCGTATTAAGTGCAGCAATCACTAAAATGGAGACCTGGTATTAAAAAGAGTGGAGGGGGAAATAGCCAAAGTGAAGAAAATCTGCTACTGAGTGTTCAAGGAGAAAAAAGGGTTCATGACAGAAAAATAAATCTCTCATGTACCGTAACCTCTTGTGGAAGTGTTCTTAAATGTAAAATGACAAGCATAATTTTCAAGATGTCTTATGATTAGTGGTAAAGACATGAAAAACATGAGAATGTCCATTTTGTTTGTAAACTTCTAAACTGGTCTTCTTATTTCTTGACATATTTATTAAGGTTGGGAATGTACCTGTCATCTTGTGTGGGTCGAATGTATCCTGCAGACAGTATGTTGAGAGAGAGAATATTGGGGTCAATGATTGTCTCATCTGCTTCAGGCGTGTTCCGGATGCGCCCTGTAAAACACAAAAATACATCCCATTTGCTGAGTATCACAATATCGCTCTTATTTACTCATATGTATTGAGGAGAAGTTGCAATTTAAACCCCAAACTCACCTACAACCAGTTCTCGCACTTCCTTCCACTCAATATCTCTTCCTGTCTCATGTACTATGGTGACTGTCACTCTCCTTTGGATGCCCTGTTATGTAAATGTTGTGTTGTTGTATATCATATTGTAATAATATTGTACTCTAATGTTGAAATACACAGTATATGGACAATGGTTTTGTGTTACAGAATAAAATAACATAATACAAGGAGAGAAGGGGGGGAAAAAGAATATTTTTCATTACCTGATGTAACATGAATGTACCATGGCAGGGCATGCCTACCCGGTGGTCCACTACGGCTGGAATATAGCTGCAAGGGACAGATATAAGTCAAATACAATAACCAGCAGTGTCAAGCTTTCTTGGATGTAGAAACACTGTACACAACATGTACAATGATTTACTAAGCCAAGAGATTTTATATTAATTATGAATAATTATTTACTTAATAATATGTAACATACAATTAAATATAAAAAAAACTATAGAAAATGCTTTAAAATATTTATTATATACTGTTTATTTAATATTAATTATTAATTATATAGTATGTTTTTAAGCATGTCTAATTTTGGTTTGCTGAAAAATAATTGATCTTTCTTAGACATTACTGTTTTCATGTAAGGTACCATATGACAAATTTATTTGATCAAATTTCAATAAAGAAATTACTACATTGTCATTTAGTCATGGGTGTAAAACAAAAATGTTTCTCTAACAGGTCCTGGTGCTAATTTTCATACAGTATAACTAATTTGAATTAAAGACCACAGTATACACATGACATTTTATAACATTATACAGCATATACATAGTACACATTTTTAAAGGTGCCCTAGATTCAAAAATGTAATTTACCTCGGCACAGTTAACCTGTTAGCCAGCACCCCCGCAAAAAATGACATACCCAAACTAAAACAGATACAGTTCATGAACCCTTTGCACTAAAAGCATAAGTAAGGTCTCATTTGAAAGCAGACACTTTGCAGTTTATTGTAATCTCATAATTAATTATTGTCACAAAGAAGAAAATAGTTTAAAATAGCTTTGAAATTTTGAAAAGTTATTAGAAATTTATTTTTATGAAATATATTTATGAAAATGAAAGTGAAGTTGGCCTTGTGGCAATCTAGAAATGCACTGCAGCTAAAGCCACATGTCTGACCATGTTATATTTCAAATCTGAAGATGATAGGTTTAAAACTCTGAGTTTTATTACATGTTTTTCAAGACCATGTCATGAGACTTTATTTAGAAAGGACTCTAAAATGTTAACTGATGTTTATTGTCATCTATTCAAGGGTATTGTCGATATTGTGTTTGTGGTGCTAACAGCCCCATTCAGTTTCAGTCTCCCCTGAACACATTCACACCTCTCCAGCCAGTTTATGGCTCTTATTATTCTTTTCTTTTGTCTCTATTATAATTACTAATGTTCTATTCAAGATTTAATCCCTCATTTCATTCACCAAACTTCTCACTTCACCTTCTTTCAAACTGTATCTAATGCCCTTCTTGGAAAAAAAAAAAAGAGAGAAAAAAAGTGAGCTTTACTATTAAAAATTATTTATTTGCATTAGCTTTAGATTAGAACAGGTGCATATCTGGGCTCGTTAGCATATTAGCTTAGCACACCAACAAAACATGACAATTTATAAGATTAAAACCACGTTTTTTCTCCAAACTTACTAGTCGATTGTTTTAAATAACTTTCTTTGATGTGATGTGGCTTTGGATCAAAAATCAGACAGAAAATATCATTTTAGGCTATTCTGCACAATGAGAAAAGCTATCTCGATTAGCATTGCATTATAAATATAATCTACTATTATTATACCTGATATGGCGTGAAGAACACAGATAAACCACACATCGTCACAATCGTGTATTTATTACTTTCAAAAGTGACGTTCTGTATGTTTATATCAATGATTATAGCGATGTCTGGTAGCCTCTGTTAGTTCTGTGTATGTCACATGACTGCCTCTTGTTCATGCTGTATAATTTGTGGACTAAAGGTGCACAGAGCGCCCTCCGGCTTCGAGTATGTGTTGGACACACAGTAGTCAGTGTATACAGCGCTCATATAATTAATGACAACAGCGCATTGTGGGTAAAAATTTAATAAATATGACTCCTCTGTCTAGAAAATTGACATAAACGTATGACAGTCCATCAATATTTCTCCAAATGTGCATGCTTTTAAGCTAAAAGCCCCGAGGGATGTTATTTTGTGGAGTTTTTTCATGATGATCGTACAGAGTTTTTTTCTCAATGGCTGAAGCTGACGCTCATATTTCAATGAAAAGGTAACGACTCCGTTTCTCATATTCATAACTCCCGACGCATATTAACAAATAACGGTCACTATACGATGTTGAGTGTAAAATAAAGATTAAAAATTGAAGTTGATCTTTTTAATGATGTATAGTTTGTCAAGGTAATTATATTAAATCTAACAGTAAATTTGAGGTAATTTAAACAAAGAAGCTTTGGTGCGTCGGCGTGACAGTGCGGGTTAACAGGTTAAATAACAAGAGTTCAGTACATGGAAATGACATACAATGAGTCTCAAACTCCATTGTTTCCTCCTTCTTATATAAATCTCATTTGTTTAAAAGACCTCCGAAGAACAGGAGAATCTAAACATAACACCGACTGTTACGTAACAGTCGGGGTGTACGCCCCCAATACTTGCCAGCCCATGTTCCCCCCATGTGGGGGTTGGGGGGTTCTATGATATTAGACTGCGTAGCATATAATAAAAGATAATGTATTTCAAACCTGAACCAAACATATTTTTATTCAAAGATCAACAGTCTGTCATTAGTCTTTAGTCTGCCACAAAAAAACAACATTAAAATCATGAACTCAAATGTCATTGTGAAAAGAAAAACAACAATGACTGTTGTAAGTAACAGTGCATAAATCAGACCTTCTGTATAGCCTAACGCTAATAAGCTTAAACGAAAATAACGAAATAATTGTGTAGTGAAGTATTTTTTTGTACACAGTGCTGCGAACAATCAATCACTCAGTGTACCCGTTCATCACTGTCCTCCTCGCGGCTGCAGCAACTTGCGCTCTCTTCATCAAGGCTTAAAACAAAAAGGACATGCATATCTAAATTCACGCCTAGACGCCTACGGTATTTTTTTAGAACTTAGAAAAAAGATGCTGCAGCCAATGAGCAGCCGGCGGTGGCTGGTTGCAGGACGACTCAACCTCCGCAGACAGTTTTTAATGTTTATCAGACAATAACTTCTCAAGATTTTGCTTTAGTATAATTTTCGGGACAATTAGGGCCAGATTCGGGATTCGGGACAACAGTTTAGATTTCGGGACTGTCCCGAATTTTTCGGGACGTCTGGTCACCCTAGCCACGGAGCACAGCCTCAAACTCGTTGTAAACATCAAAATAAACACTGTACTTACGCGATTAGACATGCTGCATGATGAACACTTTGTAAAGATCCATTTTGAGGGTTATATTAGCTGTGTGAACTTTTTTTATGTTGTTTAAGACAAGCGCGAGCTCTTGGGGCGTGGAGCACCAGATTTAAAGGGCCACACACCCTGAATCGGCTCATTTCTGATTATGCCCCAAAATAGGCAGTTAAAAAAATGAATTTAAAAAAAAATGTATGCGGTATTTTGAGCTGAAACTTCACAGACACATTCAGGGGACACCTTAGACTTATATTACATCTTTTTAAAAAAAGTTCTAGGGCACCTTTAAAACAATACGGGAATATACACTACCATACAAATGATTGGTGTCTTTAAGATTTTTTATATTTTTGACAAGTCTTTTATAAACACTAAATCTGCATTTATTTGATCCAAATAAATGATGAAATACAGTAAAAACTGTAATATAGTGAAATATTATTAAAATAAAAAAAAAAATGTTTTCTATTTTAATGTATTTTAATTATGTGGTGGCAAAGCTGAATTTTCAGCATCGTTACTCCAGTATTCAGTCACCTGATCCTTCAGAAATCATTCTAATATGCTGATTTGGTGCTTAAGAAACATTTCTTGTTATTATCAATGTTTACTGCTTAATACTTTTCTGGAAACATTTGTGATACATTTGAGGATACAGGTTTCTTTGCTGAATAGAAATTCCAAAACAACTGCATTTATTTTAAAAAGAAATCTTTTGTAACATTTTAAATGTCTTTATCATCACTTTTAATCAATTTAATGCATCCTTGCTGAATAAAAGTATTTATTTCTTTCAAAAACAAAAATTACTGACCCCAAACTGTACATATTACGGAAGAGGATTAGGGCCAAGCAATAATAAAAAAGAGATTAAAGTTGTTAAATTTCGATAAAAAACTCATTAAATTTCGAGAAAAAAGTCGAAATAAAATGTTGAGAATAAACTCATTAAATTACGAGAAAAAACTTGTTAAATTTCAAGAAAAGTCGAGATAAAATGTTGAGAATATACTCTTTAAATTACGAGAAAATTTTTTTTACATTTCGAGAAAAAAGTCGAGATAAAATGTTCAGAATAAACTCATTAAATTTCAAGAAAAAAGTCGAGATAAAATGTTGATTCATAATTTAATGAGTTTATTCTCAACATTTTATCTAGACTTTTTTCTCAGAATTTAACAAGTGTATTCTCGTAATTTAACGACTTTTTTCTCGTAATTTAATGACTTTATTCTCAACATTTTATCTCAGCTTTTTTCTCGAAATTTAACAAGTTTTTTTCTCGTAATTTAATGACTTTATTCTCAACATTTTATCTCGACATTTTTCTAAAAATTTAACAACTTTATTCTCGAGATGGTTTAATTTTTTAATTATTGCTTGGCCCTAATCCTCTTCCATAACATATAGTATATGTATAGTGTATAAAATGTCCTGTGGGAAGAACTGTAAAGAGTCTAAAATGATTCCTGATGGTACTGAGAGCAAATTGCAAAGCAATTGTACAAATGAGAGCAGGTATGATTTCCATCATGATCTAAAAATCAATTGAAACATTTTATACGGATACACCGGATACTGATTTCACAGGCCCTGCTGAAGAATTGATTTTACAATCTATTCTGCTCAGAATGAATCTGTTAAAGGTCTATTTAAAGGGAAAAGGTCAATTGTTAGACAAGACACTTACTCTCCATTGGCCTCTAGCTCACAGATTTCAAAGAAGACCATCAGGTCGTATTTACAGTGGCAGGGTCCTGCTGTGGGTCGTGTGAGAGCTGTCAGTTTGGTGGCAGGTACTATGCAGAAAATAGAGAAAGAAAGAACGTGTATCAAATTAATATTGAGTTAATCATAGAGCAAAGGACATAATTCAATGGCAGATGAGAGGGATACTAGCGTTTCACAGGGGAGAGGAAGATATGGATCACAGTATAAGAAAAGGAATAGAGCATAGTTAGAGAGGACCATGAGTGGAAGATCAGGGGTCCGATGTAAAGGCACACTGCTGTTAAGATGAATAAAGTCAAGTGAATAACAGTGATCCCTAAACATCT
Organism: Chanodichthys erythropterus; assembly: GCF_024489055.1. Lineage (NCBI taxonomy): Eukaryota > Metazoa > Chordata > Actinopteri > Cypriniformes > Xenocyprididae > Chanodichthys > Chanodichthys erythropterus. The sequence goes on along the minus strand of NC_090241.1, from coordinate 17,984,216 downwards.
GCACATGCTAAGCAGAATTATTAAAGAATAGTTCACCTTAAAATAAAAATGCTCTCATTATTTTCTCACCCTCATGTTGTTCCAACCCTGTGTGACTTTCTTTCTTCTGTGGAACACAAAAGGAGATTTTTCTTTATTCTGGCCACTTTTTTCAATGTAATGAAAGTTAATGAGTACTGGGATTTTCAAGCACCAACATGACAACCAACAAACAAACAAAAAAAGCACCATAAAGGTCTTAAAATTGATTCATACAAGTCTTCTGAATTCATATGATAACAGCATATTGAGTCAGCAGAGCTGGGTAGTAACGGATTACATGTAATCTGGATTACGTAATCAGATTCCAAAAATCAAGTAGTTGTAATTAGAGTAAACTACTTTTTAAAATACTCGTAATCAGATTACAGTTACTTTTTATGGATTACATGATTATATATTATTTACACAATGGCAGTAAGTTGTTCACAATTAATTGATTCTCCTCATTTTTATTTTTTTAACGTTTTTTTTTTTTTTTTTTTTTTTCATAAAACTGCTGCTTATATACGTTCATGATTCTTCGAGTTTTTCTGGCGGTGAGGGTGTGGAACCATGGACAGAAATCAGCAACAACAATAATTTTGTTTTTGTAATTAGATTATAATTCATAAGTAATCTACCCAGCTCTGTGAGTCAGTGAGTCATTGAGATATTGTGAACTAGATCAACTGACTTTTTTTTTTTTTTTTTGAAAGGAAGCAGACTTTTCTACTTCTCTCATATGCTTACATGGAGAAGATGTCAAGATATTGTCTAGCTTCAAAAGACGTTTATGGTGCTTTTTTGGAATCGTTTTGCTTTTACTCATTTGCTTACATTATATAAAAATTCACCTTTTGTGTTCAACAGAAAAAAGCTAGCCATGTCGTTTTAGAATGAAATAAGGCTAAGTGAGAGAGTTTTATTTTAAGGTGAACTACTTAAACTCACATTTAACTAATACTTATGAATATTTATCTTAAACACTTATTTCAATTTTTCTCTTTCTGTAAGAAAAAACTATGAATATGACATAAATAGACAAGAAATCTAAT